>NC_048298.1:220046192-220346192 GCF_013100865.1 Trachemys scripta elegans
CCACTTTGCTTTTCAGGAGCCTTTTTTCTACCATGCTAATGCTAAGAAGCATAATGGCAAAAGTTAAAAATGAAACCTTTATGCAAATGACACATTTTACTTTCAAATTCCTAAGTACAATTATCCATCATGTTCCAAAAAAATGGTGATAACTAAAAAAGCAGATAATGAATAAGTACTATAGCAGACCAATTATAGTGAATGCTAAAAATTACCTCTTTACAAACTCTTTCTCAGCTCCTTCTGTTCATTTGATTTATGTGCCATATGACTTTTTAATCTCTAGATTTTATCTCTCTTTTGAGATGCCCCACTAAGCCGCTTATATTTCAGGGAGTTTGGGAAATGGAATTGGCTTTTTTCTGTATAAGGCAGATTGTACCTTCCCCAAAGATTTTTGATGGGAGTTCTTTGCAAAAAAATATTGCTTTTCCTCTGAGTTCCTATAATATTGGCCCTGATTATTCTTTATGTTATACTGGAAACTTTTTATTAGAGGTACAGGAGTACTTGTGGCACCTTAGAGACTAACAAATTTATTAGAGCATAAGCTTTCGTGGACTACAGCCCACTTCTTCTATATGCATCCGAAGAAGTGGGCTGTAGTCCACGAAAGCTTATGCTCTAATAAATTTGTTAGTCTCTAAGGTGCCACAAGTACTCCTGTACCTCTAATAAAAAGTTTCCAGTATAACATAAAGAATAATCAGGGCCAATATTATAGGAACTCAGAGGAAAAGCAATATTTTTTTGCAAAGAACTCCCATCAAAAATCTTTGGGGAAGGTACAATCTGCCTTATACAGAAAAAAGCCAATTCCATTTCCCAAACTCCCTGAAATATAAGCGGCTTAGTGGGGCATCTCAAAAGAGAGATAAAATCTAGAGATTAAAAAGTCATATGGCACATAAATCAAATGAACAGAAGGAGCTGAGAAAGAGTTTGTAAAGAGGTAATTTTTAGCATTCACTATAATTGGTCTGCTATAGTACTTATTCATTATCTGCTTTTTTAGTTATCACCATTTTTTTGGAACATGATGGATAATTGTACTTAGGAATTTGAAAGTAAAATGTGTCATTTGCATAAAGGTTTCATTTTTAACTTTTGCCATTATGCTTCTTAGCATTAGCATGGTAGAAAAAAGGCTCCTGAAAAGCAAAGTGGCTTCCATGAGGCCATGCCTTATATTGGCATAAATCATATAACCTTTGATTTCTGAAAGATGGCTTGTCACCCTCTACTAGAAGTTATCCTCTGTTTCAATGTAATGTAACCTCAATCTGATAATATACAAATTGGAGAAGGTGGCATTGTATGTTTAAGGATTAAAAATGAGGTTGCAAAAAACATTTATAGAATATGCTCATTATTTTTGACAGGATGTGGGAATAAAAGCAGAAGAGAGTTACTAAACTTCAGCCTGAACAATTATGAATTGCTGAAACATGCACATCACATGTTTAATGAAGAATGGAGTCTCTTTTGGTGAGAGCAATCTACCACCTGATAGACATGGAATGTGATAGAGAATGAAACTCAGGAGACCCTACTTCCCAGCTTGATTCCAAAGAGGTATCTGCTCCTATGATACATTAAGGTGATTGTCATACGTGGGTGTTAGTGAGGAATTTAACAGGGTAAATCCTGTGTCAGATTATGCTTTCCTGTTCAAACACTCACAAACTTCTGCATTGCCAATGATGGCAGCCTTCATTGCATATTAGTGCAATTTGCATGACAAAGAATCAAACTACATAACTGTGATATTCAGCAGTCAATCCCCTTTGTTATCATTTACTGTCCCCAATGTGCTTGGAGCTGTACAATACACAGTATAGCAGGCAGTGCTTCTACAGGAGCTGGTAGGTTGCTCTCCAACTATTGGCAGCCTGGGAGACGGACTGGACTGGGGAGGCTAACAATCATCTTCCTTGGCTTGACAGCCCAGAAACAAAGCTCTCAGCAAGAAAGAGGATGTGGCCTTAAGACACAGAGAACTCAGTCCCCACCACTCCGTATTGGGCCAGTGCATTTAGCTGATTTTTCTATGCTAATTTTGTGTGCACAATTTTTAATAATCTTTTCAAAATATAACAATAATAGATAGTGCTTTTTCATCCATAAATCTCAAAGAACTTTATAAAGGAGGTCATTATCATTATCCCCGTTTTACAGATGGGGAAACTGAGGCGTGATATGACTCAGTCAACATCCCCCAGCAGGCCAGCAGAACTCTGATCTTCTGAGTCCCTTGCTAGTGTTTTAGCCAATAGGTAACACTGCCTTCCTTTTCAAAATGTAGATCTTAGGATGCAAAAATCAGTGGCATTAGATTTTTGATACTTTAGAAGCTGTCTTTATAATAGTGGAGTGTCATATATTAAGAAGGCACAACATACTCACATAGCCACTCTACAATCAAACAAATCTTGATCTCTTGCCCAGTGGGGAAAAAATCTTGGGATGTACATCATCAACCCTTTGCAGATGAGATTTGAATGTGTTTTCAAGTGTTGCAGATTCACAGAGCTACACATCTTCTCCTGCTCTCCATTTACTAGAGACTGACATAATAACCACCTATACATTATTTGCCTTTTCTTGTTTGTTCTTATAGGTAAGGTGTTTGACTCATTAATTCACAGTGTCATTGACTGGCTTTTTATCACTGGGAGGTGTATAACAGTGTTACACAGCATCCAGTAAAGAAGAGATCAAGGTTAGTTTTGACTAATGTCAAACAGTTACTCTAACATTGTCTGGCAGTAAACAGTCCTCTTATAGCAAATCAAAATAAAAATGTCTCAAGGTGCTATTTTCCAAGAGTGCACATAAAATGAAAATGTTGAGATAGTTGTTTTGCCTCATAATAGCCTGCTCCCAACACTAAAATAGTATTGTTCATCAGTATTTGTTTTATTTACTTTATTAAGGACCAGATGGTAAACACTTTTCTCACAAAGGTGAGCAGTTACTCACCCGAGTAGTGCCATTCACTCAACTGGGCCTAGGAACATAGGAATTGCCATATTAGATTAGACCCGAGGTCCATCTAATTCAGTATCCTGTCTCTAACTGTAGTCAGCTCCAGATGCTTCAGAGGAAGGTGTAAGAACCCTCACAGTAGGTACATGTGGGGTAAGAACCCCGCCATGAAGGTATCATTCTAGTCCCTAATAGTTAGGCACTGGTTCAAACCGTGAAATAGGAGGTTTTATATCCCTTCCACAAAATTTTTGATATATTAACTATTGAAACTCTGGATTTGCTTGTTA
This sequence comes from Trachemys scripta elegans, assembly GCF_013100865.1. Taxonomy (NCBI): domain Eukaryota; kingdom Metazoa; phylum Chordata; order Testudines; family Emydidae; genus Trachemys; species Trachemys scripta. The sequence continues at coordinate 220,049,471 of NC_048298.1, forward strand.
ACCATATAAATTACCTATCCCTCTTTGAATCTTGCTATGACTGGCCCCAGCATAGGCACTGATTCCAAAAGGTGCTCCAGGGCTAGAGCACCTACGGAAAAAAATTAGTGAGTGCTTAGCATCCACTGGCAGGCAGCTCCTCCCCTCCCCCCAGCACCTCCTGTCCGCTGGAAGCCCCACGGATCAACTCCTCCCCCTCCCTCCCAGCGCATCCTGGCTGCCGTGATCAGCTGTTCCGTGGCATGCAGAAGGCACTGGGAGGGACGGGGAGGAGCGGGGACAGGGTGCTCTCGCTCAAGGGGGCAGAAAGAGGTGGGGAAGAGGTGGGGTTGGGGTGGAGTGGGGGCAGGAAGAGGTGTGGCTGGGTGGGGGGGTTAGAGGAAGGGGTGGAGTGGGGCAGGGCCAGAGGTAGAGCGGGGGCGGAAAGAAGCATGGCAGGGAGGCTTGGGGGAAGAGGTGGAGTGGAGGGTGGGGCCTGGGACTGAGCGGGCCTTGAGCACATCAGGGCAAAGGAAAAAGCCAGTGCCCATGGGCCCCAGTGACATCCTCTGGCGATGAGTTCCGCAGTCTAATCATGTGTGTTGTGAAAAAGTATTTCCTTTTTTTTCAGTTTGGACCTTGGAAGAGTAACGGCTCACCAGTGTGCATACGGGCTTCACATTCTAGACCTAAGTGCCATATTCTAATCTTTCTATTAGCTGTTAGTCAAAATATTGGAAGACAAGGTTAGAGTGCGTCACAACAGTGACATCACCACTGAACATAATAAACATTTCATTTTCACTAGGGATATCATAGGATTTGGTGTCTCCAAACATGAGAATAACCGACCTGGGGTATCCGATTTTTTTCTGGTTTTCCAAATGCTGCTAAAACAGCAAGATTATTTCTAGGTACGTTAAATCTCTAATAATTATCATTATATATTACACTATCACCTAGAGGGGTCAACTGAGATCAGTGCCCTAATGTTCTAGGCACTGTACAACACATAATGAGAGACTATCCCTCTTAACCCGACGGGGCATCTCAGCTGTATAGACAAGAGGCACGACAATTGTTTAAGGTCATATAGTGGGCTATAAACCAAACTGAGAATAGAACCCAGCTTCCCAGAGTCCTATCTTTTGAACCAGGCTGCCTCCCACTAGAATGGATAACATTCTTGGAGAATGCAGTCAGTCATTCACTCTTCCACTCCCTCTGCCAATACATACGTATACCTGGGAGGGTAAAATGTCTCTATTATCCTTTTCTGTTTTGGGATTCAACTTTGGAACTGAGCTGCTCCTTTTTGCACCAGGGCTAGGCCTTTGTCTGGAGAAGTATCATTTTCTTAGAGGCAGAGGATTAGCCATCAGTATTAGACAGTAGTACAAAAGAGGAAGATTAGGTTGCGAAGAGTTTATTTCATTTTTGACACACTTGGAGTGAGGTGCTGAGAACTGCTGGTGCTTGGCGGTGTAAAATCACTCAATCTGGCCTGCAGCTCACAGAGTTTGCAGCATTACCTTGAAGAACATCCTATCACAATCCTTTGTTGTTTGTCTCCTTTCCATCTAAATTCCATCTCCAACAGGATGTGTGATTTGAAAAGTTCTTTGACTATTTATATAATACAGATGCTCCCTGGGTTACGCAAACCTGAGTTACGCAAATCCACACTTACGGAAAAAGTTCCGTAAGTTCTGTAAGCTTTTTTTTCTTTTGCATAATTGTCAGGTATACGTTCCTGACTTACACAAAATTCGACTTATGCAAGGCTTTCCGGAATGGAACACATCTGTAATAACAGCAATCCCTTTACAATTATCAAGACTGTTCATTTATCTTAGTTTTCATTTTATTTTCTATGATTTCTGTGTACAGATCCATATTGTATTTCTCTTCACATTTTCCAGATTAGATTATAATATATAGAAACAAGATGGGTGAGGTAATAACTTTTATTGGACCAACTTCTGTTGGTGAGAGAGACAAACTTTTGAGCCACACAGAGCTCTTCTTCAGGTCTTGGAAACTAACTCAAAGTGTCACTGCTAAATTACAAGATTTGACCAGAATGTTTGGTATAAGTAATTAAAACATATTTCAAGGGACCAGTCAAGGGGAAGTGGCCCAATAACACCCTTCCAATCATAGGGAAGAAAGGAGAGAGAAGAAGCAGTTGGAGGGGGATTGTTAGTGGGTTACAGATTGTTGTAATAAGTAATAAATACAGTCTGTCTGTTCAATCCATGATTTTTAGTGTCTAGCAAAGTTATGAATTTAAGCTTCCAGGCTCATCTGTGGAAAGTGTTGTGCAGGTTTCCTTTGAGGATGAGGATTGATATAGGGTGATTGTGGAAAGTGTTCACACACAGATGGTATTTTTGTCTTTTATCATTTTCCTATGTGAGTTCATTTGAGAGTGTAGTGATTGTTTGGTTTTGCCCATATCTTCCCTATGACTGGAGGACTGTTAATGGGTCATTTTACCTTGAATGGTCCCTTGAAATATGTTTTAACTACTTATGCTAAACAATCCATTCAAATCTTTTATTTAGCAGCGACAGTTTGAGTTAGTTTCCCAGACCTGATGAAGAGCTCTGTGTAAGCTTGAAAGTCTGTCTCTTTCACCAACAGAAGTTGGTCCATTAAAAGATGTTACCTCACCCACTTTATCTCTCTAATATCCTGGGACTGACATGGCTACAACAATATTATTATATTCAGGAAGCTATGGAGATAATCTTTTTTTTTTTTTTTTTTTTTTTTTAAGACCTATATAGTTATCTGTACCATACCCTCACCAATGCAGGATTGTTCCCAAAACTATAGTTTCTACTGCATTTTCAGTCTATTTTTAAATATCTTAATCAATTGAAATGAGATTACATTTATAAATCATATACTAGCTTTGTGGTTGGTGATACATGGTATGATTTCTTATCTTTTGGGAGTAAAATCTGACTGAGTTCAGTTCCCGCTCTAAACATGAAGAAATTATGCTATAGATTGTGGTCGGGGAGGGCAAGAAAATTCCTCTCTGATGATGTGAATATCCTGTTGGGCTGTGATAGATGGGATTATTCTCTGACAAGCTCCAAAAATCCTATCAACCAGCATCCCTAAGAATATGAGAGTGCGCTACTGTGAAATTCTCATGTGTGTGCACTTGTGTGGGGGTGAGAAACTCGGATGTGTGCGACTGAGGAATGAAAATAAGTCTCAGTGCTCCTAATCGTACATTTTACAATAAGTATCAAAAATCTGTTTTTTTAAAACAGAATAGATTTTCCCAGATTTACTTAACTTCAAAACCATAACTCCATCCCTGTCAATCTGCTTCATTAGACAGAGCCCTGCTCCAAGTTAAAGGAGCATGGGATTTTCCCCCCTCACATTTATTACTCCTAAATATTTATTTAGCTGGGTCTCTGCAAAATTTCAGTGTTTTAGGGGCTTAAGACAATCTCATTAATTCTATTTAATTTTTCTCTTTTTACGTTTTTCCCCTCAAAGGAAGCCTGTGTTGTTTACTTTTAAAGCTCCAATCAGATCTCAGCTATCTTCATTTCCTGTCCAGCAGGGCCCATCTTTAAGGATAGGAAACACAAGCAAGGGCCTTTACAAATTGGGGGCGTCTTGGGATCTCTTCCTCCTTGCAGAGGGATTAGAGGGACAGGAAATTCACAGTCAAAACTCTTCCACTTCAGAAACTTGCACCACTGAAAATGTTACGGTGGCTCCAGCCTTAACTTATATCTGCACTGTGCTGAATCAGCACTTTATAAGGAGTGTATACCAGTCTGCATGAGTTTTTTGTATATTCATAGCTCTATATGCATACATATACAGATTCATAAATACAATGACATTTTATATGTAATGGCAATATCTATGTGATACATCAAAGAGCCATATGATAATTTTTGTTTATCATGAAACTTGACTTTATTGCCTTAAATATATACTTTCCACTAATCTATCTCTTCCAAAAGTAACATTTCAAATTTCTGAACAACTTCAAACCCCTAAAGCAATCTTCCAGGGAAATGTTTCCTTCTTTCATTCCAAGTGTGGAATGTACCCTGTGATGGGGTATAGAAGCCCTAAAGTGGCAAAGAGGCAGTTAATGAGGGCCTGTGAGACCAGCTGGCTCCATCCACAGCAGATGTCAGGTGTGGAGAGAGGAGTTAAGTAGAGAAGACCTGGTTCACTTGGTGGCTGACCAGAAGATGAGCAGAGCTCTGTTCCTCCCTCTGTGACAGAAGCGTGGTTACAGCTAGAAGTCTGAGAAAGCTCGCTGGTTGGATGAGCCATGTGGTGGGTGGGATGACTGGGCCAGGAGACAGACCAAAGGACTGGTTGTTTGAAGACAGGTCCTTAATTGAAAGGTAGGATCCCAATGAAGACTCATTAGCTGACCCTATTTTCAGTTCTTGGTTTTCTCTTATGTTTGGAATTTAATACCTTAGAAGGGGTGGGACTCAGGAGTGTCTTAGCTGGAGGGCAAAAGCATTGGATTCTGTGAGAGGCAGTGGCCAACCATTGGAGACCCTGAGACAAGGTTAGTAGAGCAACGTTGGGCCACCAGGAGTCACCATGGAGGCAAGCTCTGTCACACATTCCTAAAATTAGACTGGTTGAATGTGCAGACTTAGATTAGAGACAGGTTAAGTTCCAATATATTGTGACCCAGAAAGGTAGAGATGGGAACTTTATGTAGTTGGACTGGGGAGATTGCCAGCTTTCCAATTTAATACAGAGTACTTGCTCCTAACTCCAATAGGTCTTGAGATAACAGACCTTAAAATTGTGATTATATAAAGAAATAGCTATTTTATGTAACTCTTAGAAGTTTCTGAAATGTATTAATTATAATAATTTTCATTTTTGTTTTCCCAGTGACTCCTGTACAGTTGCACTCATGGTACTACAGTAGCTTGCCTTTACAGGTATAGTGTTATAAAAATTAGTTCCAGTTAAGGTTTTAAAAATATTTCTGAAATACGTTTGTTTTATTTATTTACTTATTTTGTAAAACGTGGCATTCCCAGAGGAGGATGTGTTGGTGTGGTGTGGATTAAATGGTTTCTTAGCTTGAGTTTGAAATAACCTGTGTAACTCCTAAGTGGCTTCATAAAGTCACAAGTGAGGTATGCAGACATCTCCAAGTGAATGTGAATAAAACCTTTATTCTACACTATAATATAATCCCATTATATAATTAATTAGGTTAAATTGTATTGATATGTTATACTTAATATAAATTCTAGTGGGAGAGGTAGTATCTAGTACAACTAAGGATGCAAAAAAAATTGTTTGCTACAAACGTAAATACATGTTTATATCTTGTCGTACTACGGGTAACATTATTCGTGTCAGTGAAACAGTACATGAAATTCTTTTATACAAAAAATACACAATAAATGTTACTTTTAGAACATTCTAGAGTTATTGGGCCACTTCCTTAGCTTGTGTAAGTTGGCATGGCTCAGTGGAGCTCCTCTGCTCTACACCAGCTAAGGAATTGGTTGTAAGTGTACAACAGAGAGATAGTTAACATTTGCTAACATATGTGGACTATCTAGTTTTGCAGCTAAGTTAGCTTCTTTATAGTTATTTGCATTCTTGAATTGCATTCGGGAAAGGCTGTGCTGTTGGTTGAAAAGAAAAGTTTAGCACATGGATGTTAGTTCAGGTCTAGGCTGTACCATTTACACACAGTCCTGCACTGGGGACCTGATGCAAAGCTCACTGAAAGTCATTGGGAGTCTTTCCATTCAGTTAATGAGCTTTGGATCAGGACCTGGGATGGGTGCAGAACTACACTGGACAGGAGAAGCACCAAAGACATTCTGACTTAAAAAAGCAGGATGCTTCCCAGAACTTTCTCTTGCATAGGGAAACATGCAAACCACTGCACCTCTTATTGGGTGGCAATGCACTTCCTCCCTCCTCTGCTGTAAGCGGTTGCAGTTTTTCTCAAGGGCTCATGAAATGCTCTGAGGCCATGATGATCGTGTTCAGTATCCCTGCTCTCTATCCCCAAATCTCCAACGGTTTCTGTCATTCCCCCCTAGTGGGGCAAAAAGCTGCTCGGTGGGGCAGCTGGGCAGAGGGTAAAGGAAAATTAATGGTCTCCCTGCCTCCCCACATATCTCCAAGAATCTGTGGCAGCTCTTGCCACTACATCTATAAAGAGGAGTAATGTGACAGATGGTAGTAGCATTATTTTACTATTGGAAGGTGCTCAGTTACTATGGTGATGAGGATGCTAAAAGAACCTGTCTAGAACAGAATTTTCCAAATTAATTACTCAAATAGACCTGGCAGTGAAAAATGTCCTTTTCCATCTCACAGGAAGACTCTTCCCCTCCTTTTGGTTTTAGAGCTGGTGATTCACACACTTGTGACCTTCAGTCTTGATTATGGCAATTCTCTGTACTTAGGAATAAAAATGCTGATCAACCCAGCTATTCAATGGTGAGCAAGTGCACCAGCCCAGATAATATAACACTGAACCTGTAATGAAAATGATATAGGCATAAAAGAATGAAAACCACACATACATTCCATAGTATTATTTGAGGAATAGCAAGGCATATTATGTAATTAAAGACTGTAATCATAGACAGAAAGGGCTGGAAGGGACCTTGATTTCCTAATATCTAACCTACATAGTCCTTGCTCCTGATCAAGCTGATTACTTCTTGTCCTACCTTCGGCGGACATGGAGAACAATTGATCACAGTCCTCTTTACAGCAGAACTTTACATATTTGAAGACTGTTATCAGGTCCCCCCTCAGTCATTGTTTCTCAAGACTAAACATGTCCAGTTTTTTTAACCTTTCCTAAAAGGACCGGTTTTCTAAAACTTTTGTAATTTTTGTTGCTTTCCTCTGGGCTCCCTCCAAGTTGTCAACATCTTTCCTAAAGTGTGGTGCCCAGAACTGAACACAGTACTTCAGCTGAGCACTCACCAGTGCCAAGTAGAGCAGGACAATTACCTCCCATGTCTTACATATGACAATGCTGTTAATCTACCCCAGAATGATATTAGTCTTTTTTGCAGCTGCATCCTAATGGTGATTCAGATTCTATTTGTCAGAGGGGAGCCATGTTAGTCTGGATCTGTGAAAAGCAACAGAGAGTTCTGTGGCACCTTTAAGACTAACAGATGTATATGCTCCAATACATCTGTTAGTCTTAAAGGTGCCACAGGACACTCTGTTGCTTTTTACAGATTCTATTTGTGATCTACTATAAGTCCCAGATCCTTTTCAGCAGTATTATTGCCTAGCCAGTTATTCCTCATTTTGTTGTTGTGCATCTGACTTTTCCTTACTAAATGAAGTATTTCACACTTGCCTTTACTGAATTTCAACATCCTGAATTCAGACAAATTCTCCAACTAGTCAAGGTCATTTTGAATTCTAATCTTGTTCTCCAAAGTGCTAGCAATCCCTCCCAGCTTGGCATTATCTGCAAATGTTTTAAAAGTACTTTCCATTCCATTATATAAATAATATCATACACTCAAGGGCATAGCATCAAAGTTGTACAGTGACTCTTAGCTATGGTGCTTCCTGGCTTTGTTGTGGTTAACCATAAAAACATTGCCTTTATCTTTAAATAGATGTTTATATGTGTATATATATAGGATTCTGAAAGTTGGAGAGGGTTCAAAGAAGAGCCGCATGAATAATTCAAAAACAAGAAAACATGCATTAGAGTGAAAAACTGACTTAATCTTTTTAATTTATTGAAAAGAAGATTAAGAAGTGACTTGATCATGGATTAGAAATGATTACATAGGGAGAAAAATTCCGCTAGTGGGATCTTTAATTTAGGAGACAAAGCCATTCCAAGAGCCAATGGCTAGAATTGTCGTTAGACAAATTTAAACTGGAAACAAGGCATAACTTTTCAACAATTTGAAAATCTTAACAAAGGTTGTGGTAGATTCTCCATCAGTTGAAGTCTTTAAATGAAGACTATATGTTTTTCTAAAAGTTATTGGTCTTGACAGAGGAGATACTGGGAGAAAGTAGATGGACTATATTATGGGGCAGGTCATACTATATGATTGTAATGGTCCCTTTCAACAGGTCAGACTAGATGATTGGAAAGGTCTCTTCTGACTCTGTAGTCTATGGGGAAAGATAGAGACACAGATATAATCAGTCTTCAAAAGATTAAAAGTATTGAATCATGCATTTTGAAAGCAAAGAGATTAAAATAATCTGTGTTTCAGTAATCTCTGGACCTTGAGTTTACTTTATAAGATAAGAACATAAGAATGGCCATATTGGGTCAGATCAATGGTCCATCTAGTCCAGTATCCTGTCCGAACAGTGGCTTGTGCCTGATGCTTCAGAAGGAATGAACTGAACCAGGCAATTTATTGAGAGATCTATCCTCTGTCATCCAGTCCCAGCTTCTGGCAGTCAATGTTTAGGGAAATCCACTGTAGGATTGCATCTCTGACTATCTTGGCTAATTGCCATTGATGGACCTATTCTCCATAAATGTATCTAATTCTTTTTTTAACCCTGTTATACTTAATTACATCCCCTGGCAACATGGACTATGTATTGTGTGAAGAAGTACTTCCTTATGTTTGCTTTAAACCTACTGCTTATTAATTTCATTGGGTCACCCCTGTTTTTTGTTACATGAAGGGAGAAATAAGAACATAAGAATGGCCATACTGGGTCAGACCAAAGATCCATCTAGCCCAGTAAGTATCCTGTCTTCAACAGTGGCCAATGCCAGGTGCCCCAGAGAGAATGAACAGAACAGGAAATCATCAAGTGATCCATCCCCTGTCGCCCATTCCCAGCTTCTTGCAAACAGAGGCCAGGGACATCATCCCTGCCCATCCTGGCTAATAGTTATTGATGGATCTATCCTCCATGAATTTTTCCAGTTCTTTTTTTAACTCTGTTGTAGTCTTGGCCTTCACACCATCCTCTGGCAAGGAGTTCCACAGGTTGACTCTTCCTTATTCACTTTCTCCACACCATTCTTGATATTATAGATATCTTTCATATCACCCCTTAGCCGTTACTTTTCTAAGCTGAACAGTTCCAGTCTTTTTTAATCTCTCCTCATATAGAAGCTGTTCCATATCCGTAATCATTTTTGCTGTCCTTTTCTGGACCTTTTCCAATTCTAATATATATTTTTGAGATGGGGGTGACCAGAACTTTATACATTGTAATATACAATCAAAGAAGACAGATGGTAGAACGAGAGATGTGGAAGATATTGAATTCAGCACCATTCCTTCTCCTGAGTGTCTCCAGTCATTTATAATATATATTTTTTGCCATCTATTCAGAATCACAGGTGAAGGACTGCTGCTAAATCTAATTTCTCGCTCTTAAGTGTGTCTCCTGTTCTGCGGCCCATTCCTACCTGCTGTCCTGTAAAGTAGAGCTCATTGTAGGTCAGTAGTACTTAACCCTGGACAAAAGATATGATGTTTTTTATGTTTGTTTTTAATTCTTACACAGAGGGGCTTTTTCATGCAAAAGACCATCAGAGTTAAATAAAAATGCCAAGATCATTGGTTAACATTAAAGCTAGAGGCTGATGGATAAGTTATATATTTTGAAGCATAATAGACATATGGGGGCTAAATTCTATTCCATTTTGTCTTGCACGACATATAATTTCAGGGATTTCAATATCACTGTAAATCTGTGCAGAATTTAACCCCTTTCATCTCGGCAGGCAGGGAGGTACAACACTGAGTTGTTTCATTGTTTAACAGTGAAAGCAAAATTATGCCATTTAGGTTCCGGTTGTCATTGGGAATGGTTTGGGGAGCCTGTGAGCATAATCCTGTCTCATGCTCCATAAAACTAAGTACACAGGCCGCCCCATTGTTTTGAATGATGCAGCTTGCTCATCTGATGTGCTGAGCCAGTCCCTCCAGCTATTACATTCATGCAGTGCTTCATTTGTAATGACAGAGATGTTGGGGCTCAAGCAATTTTCTTTTTTACTTTCATAACTGATGTGGCAAGTCCAGAGGTGCCAGGGCTATGAACTGCCAAGCCTACAAGTGCTGGAGCTCAGCCTTGGTAATCACTGGCACAAATTAAGCACTGCGTGTAGGGGGTAAAAGGAGGGTTTTATATGCACTTGCATCTTCCCCACTCCTCTTCACCTCCTTTGAGGTAACTTATTATTAAAACTGGTTGGTTTTTTTGGAGAAGAATAATTTATTTACCCAAAATTCCAGTTTGGGGTTGACTAAAACTATTCACAAATTCAACATGAATTCACCAAATAGTTTTGGTCATTTTGGGGTGTGGAGGTAGCTGGATTCAGAAAGGAACTTTGTCGCCATTCATAAAACTGAGGAGGCAGCAGTGACAATTATAGAACACATCTAAGCAACCCAGATTCAAGTCTCTGGAGCAGGGACTGGCATCCTTTGGCATGTCCAGTTCTCTAGGGATGTGACCTAACCACCAGGTTTTAGAGCTAGTCTCAGTCGCTGACCCAATGAATATTTAAATATGTATACGAGTGGAAGAGTTTCAACAGGAAAGACTGAGAACTGCCCACTCTGGAATAGCCTATAGCCCTGTGGATAGGTGCACTTGTTTGTAATATGGGAGCCCCAAATTCAAATCCCTGCTCTTAACTATGCACAGTGGGGACTTGAGAGCTAGATCTCTCTCATCCTCAGTCAGTACCCTAACCACTGGGCTAAAAGGCATAAGTGGACCTCAGCTTCCAAATTTCCTTTGCTTTTAAATAAAAATGGATAAAAATGCCCAAATTTGAAATTAAATGCTTCAGGTTGAATACAATGTTTGTTTGACCCCAAATTAATATTTTCTCTATTTTTATTTTGTCAAGAAAACCCCAAAAATGTTTCATGTCGATCCAAAATATCTTTTTTTTCAATTTCTGAAAAATCAGTTATTGGCCTAACTCTACTTCTGACCCCAGGGCACATGTAGTGATCAATATCTGCAGTCCAAGTGCAGGGATTGTGATTGCCTTTGGCCCATCTCATGTTAGATTATCAGGAGGGGCAGGAGAGTGCTTGTGTTCTCACTACAAACCCCTGCAAGAGACTGTCTGACTTGGAAATAGATTGATTTCCTTTTCCAACCATAAAAAATGTTTTCTCTTTAATTTAATTAAGCTAACAAAAACATGGCTGTCTCCTGGGTAGAGCAGCAACTTGAAGTCACACCTCATAGATTCTCTTCTTCATTCTGCCATTAACTTGCTATGTGATGTCAGGCAAATCACTTAATGATCCCGTGCCTCAATTTACTTTGCTATAAAATGGATACTAAAGGACTTGCCTACCTCGCAGGAATATTGAGGTGATGAAATAATATTTGTAAAGCACTTCATGGTTCTAAGATGAAACATGCATGTACAATCAAAATATAATTGCAAGTACCATTATTCTCTTTTCTTCTGAATTTTATATTTGCTTCAAGTACAGTGTCTGTGACATATTCAAGAGTTTCATATGGGAACAAAATGCTGCTGGTCCGACTCCTATAGTCAGTGAAAGATCAGACTATTTTTGTTTGATATTTTGTGTTAAAATGTTTGCTTTTTCAATGTGAAATGATCACGTTCATTTGGTTCCAGGTATTCTTCAGCACCCTGATGCACTCCTATTTATACTTTTTCAATTCTTTTGCAATTAATGTCTAAAAGACAATGACAACAAAAATAAAACACCAGAGGAGAAGAAAATCTAAACTTGGGGGATAAAGGAGTTTCTGAGAAAGGGCCTGGTGGAAAAGGCAGTGAGGTGGAGCTTGGACGAATCTGCCCCAAAACTTTTGCCCATGGCTAAAGTCAGTGGGAAAACTGTGGAGGCAAATTACAAGATCTTTTCCAGATTTTTTTCAGATTTCAATATAAGTCAAAGTTGCAGCTGTAAAATACCGCAAAGATTCTAGTAACTTTGATTTAGGTGCCTAAGTAGGGATTTGGGTGCCTAACATCAGTTGGCCTTACATTTTAAGTAACCTGATTTTATTGTACCCATGATTCTCTGCTAGCCCTGTTTGTGAGGTTGTAGAAAGTATGTGGCTAGGTAAAATATAGCTGAGATCTTATTACCCAGTTTGGGCGAGGCTGTGCCTCATATTGAATCAGCATAGAGCTACTTTACATCACTCTCTCTTGATCCCTCACTTTGATGTAGGAAGTGTGTTGTGGGCATGGATCTCTGCCAGCATAACAGCCTCATTAAAAGCCAGCATAAGTTAGTGCAGACGTTCAACTGCTCTAATTTGTGCCAATGTTAATCGGCCCAAGGCAACCTTCACGACTAGGTGGAAATAAGAGTGGTATGCAGACACCTTTATTCTCCTTCAACATTTTTTATGGGTCCTGCAGAAATGTAAAGACGCAGTTGTGTTAATAAAGAGCCAGTCTTGTTTTAATAGGAATAAAATCCTCTAATGTTACTACCCGTCACACAGTGGCCTTGTGAGCTGCTCAGTTTAGGAAAGGCATTCCCTATATAAGCAACAAATTTTGTTTACTCCCCACAAAACCTCTCTAATCCATACCTGCCAGCAGTCCCAAGTTTTGCAGGGCTATCTCACTTTGACCCCCAAAGCTTCCCGTCTCAGTTGAAGCAGAACATTTCCTGTATTAACCTTGCTGTCTTAAAGTAGAATCAGTTACTATAGGGGATCAAAAATACATTTAAAACTGTGAGTATATCAGCACAGTTGTATATAATTTGTTGTTCAATGTCACAACTCCATATATTTTCTGTCAGGTGATTACTCTAACTTCTTCTTTACGACTCTCACCATCCTTGTATTATTAAACAACTCCACTTCACTACAAGGTCACGTCTAGAAGTACTCACATGAGAGTTATAATTTGAGAAGGAGTTCAGAGAGCCACAGCTGGCAGCAAGCAATGTGAGAGTGTTAAAATGAGAAGCAGTCGGGATAGTAGGATTGTATTGGTTGTGGAGTCTCAAATAATTAAAAATAAACTTGAGTATAGGTCAAAAATTGCAAGATTACAAAAAAACAAAACAAACAACAACAAAAAAACCCCAAAAAACAAAACACCAACAAAAAAAAAACCAACAAAAAACAAACAAACAAACAAACAAAAAACACTCCAAGAAACAAAAGACTCAACAGCAGCAATGACAGATGTAGACATTATGGCTCTACTAAGGAAAAAAGTGAAAAGTTATCACTTTAAGGCACCATTTTCTACAGACATCAAGGTGAGGAGTAACATTTTTGTGAGTAGTGCAGAGCTGATTTTTCTGTTAGTTATGGTGGATGCAATGATATTTCAAGACATATTGCCATGGAGAAACATGCAAGCTGTGTTAAGGTACTGGCAGCTTTTTTCCAACCTGCGGGGTTAAAAATGACCAGTAGTGTAATAAAAGATGAAGCTTTATTTACAAGATTTCTTTTGAAACATAATATCTGTCTTGCCAGCGTAACATTGGTAGGCCCTCATTGTCAGCAGGTGGGATTGACCCTGGGACCTCTGAAGCTTAGTATATGAGCCTCTACGGTAAGCCACATGTTTCTTAGACAAGGCTGTAGCAGGCTCATCAATCTCTATGTGGTCTAGGGTCCACTAGAGGGAGACAAACCACCACACCCGGCAGGTATGAGTTACACCAACAGTGATCATCTTAGATCATGTTCTTTATTCAAGAAAATGTTCCCAGATTCCAAAATTGCCAAGAGCCACAAGAGTGGTTCCACAAAAATGACCAATATTATACAATGGGCAATCACACCTAAAGCACCTGAAAATGTACAAAGTATGATAGATGCCCATAAACAATATTTTGGTTTGCTTCTGGATGTTAGTTTGGACAAGTTCAAGAATTATTTTCCAATCATGATTACATACAAACACCCAGAAATTGGCCTTACAGTTACTGAGTTTTTAGATATTGTTTCTTGTACATTGCATTAATCTCAGGTCTTATTTGATGCAACCATCAACGTGCTATCAAAACACAGTATTATCTGGAATAAATGTGCTGTGTATTCAGTGGACAATGCTACAAACATGCAGGGTAAGCACAACTGTACATTGAGTCAAATTAAGCAAACAATGAACCAGGGATTGTATGCAGTGGAGTACTCCTGCCACCTCATGCACTTAATGGCAAAGCATGCATCAAAATCACTGCAGATGAATGCAGAGGATTTGATCAATGACATTTACTACCACTTCTAGAGAAGAGTCAAAAGGGGAGCATCCCTGAATAAATATATGGCATTTTGTAATACTCGTGTGAAGAATATTGTGAGGCATGTGAAAGCACTCTGGCTGTCTTTGGCAAGATCTATTGAATATACCTTGGCTACTTGGGAAGGGCTATTTGCCTAGTTTGTCAGCACCTTTGATGAACAAGATCAGAGAGGTGCTGCTAGGACACAGGAACTAAGAATACTGTTAAGCTTTGAGATTCTTTTGATGAAGGTATATTTACATTTCTTTGCATGCAATGTTGCCCATGTTTAACAAATTCAATTTAGTCCTCCAAACTGAAGCACTGGTGTTTTACCTTTTGCACCCAGCAATTATGACACTAAATAAAGATATTCTCCTGAGATTTGTGCGATCCTTTGTGGTAGCTAGAAGTGAAAATGTTATGGAACTGAATTACAAGGTCTTTTCTGTGCAATTTCCAGCCTCTGAAGTGTTTGTGAGCTTTTGAGACACATAACTGTGCAAGAAAGGAAAACATGATTGATGAATGGCCATATAAAACATTATTGGTTGAAACTGCTATTTTTTTGTAAAACTCTGGATTACATGGAAAAGACAATGCCTTCGGAAGACACTTTACTTAAGAGCCTGGCTCTGTTAATCCAACTAGTGGTTCATCAGCATCTTTCCATGATAGAAAAGTGATAATTGATCTATTTCCTGATGTGATCAGTGTGCCACTAACAGATCATCTGCTTTCCAAATTTAGGGATTATCAAATCTGTGATTCACTGCCTGAATACGATAGCACTATGAGAACTGATGAATTTTGGCATAACAGATCTCAAATGAATGACCCAGTAAGTGGCCAGACAAAATTTCAAAACCTGTAAAATTCATATATTTAATCCCTCACAGCAATGTGAGACTATTCAGCATGGTACGGAAAATAACCAACGTGAGAAGTTCATCAGGGAAAAAATCCTCTCATCCAGCAACCTGGAGCCAATGCATATAAAGAGGCAACACTGGTGAGGAATACATTATGTGCTCTACTGGCAGCAAAATCAATAACTTTTCCCACATGAAGTGTAACCAGGAGTAGCCTTCACTTGAACTGTGCAGAAAAGCAAAATCTATCACAAATCCCAGTTTGTCCACCCAAAAGGAACACTCTATAGAGTACTGGAAGCAGTCATTTTTATGTAGGTTATATACTTTTGTTCTATCCAAAACCAGTCATTAAAAATATAAATCTGGTAGCTAACAGTCATTTCAAAATTTATTTGTCAGTGGTGTAGACAGATAAAGAAACATTTATTGGGCTTAATTTCCTTTGTTATTTTGAACATGTTATTGTTATAGGCATTATAACAAACCTTCATCATAAACATAATTACTGTATTGATTATGTTTGTGTCCCGCTTTAGCCACTTAAAATGTTGAGGGGTATGCAAATCCAATTTACTTCAAGAGTCAAGGATGTGTTCCTGTTTTGTCTTCAGATGTCCTTATTTATGTCTGTTAAGGCTGATTCCCCACTCTCGCACTTCGAGTGCAGAAGGTGGGGGCCCGCAAGGACTTTAAAAATTAATACTGGCAACTTCAGGTTTGTATTAATCTTCCAAAGTTACAGCTGTTTTTGACCTTGGATTGGTAGATGCTGCCACCACCCAAGTGCAAAACCCCTTTGAGAGCCCAGGAAGGCATACTTGGGAATTCCTTCCTGTGCGGTACCCTTAAGCCCTTTCACCCCCCTCCGGGGAAGAGCTGAGGAGAAAACAAAGGAAATGAGCTGTTACCACCAGCTAATTAAACAACATGTCTACAAACCTTTTAGGACACAAAAATCCAATTTTGTTCTTAAAAAAGGTAAATTTTATTAAAAACAAACAAAAAAAGAAAATACATTTGGAAACTCAGGCTATTGCTAGATTTAAAAAAAACACTTACAGGGATTAAGCATTAAGAATAACATTTTTGAGGTTCAGTTTAAAGGTTACAAGCAAAACAAAAGCATTTGGGGTTATCACACACTCACAATTTCCCTTCGCTCTGGGGGTATTTGCGAGGCATTTGGGCCTGAAGGCTCTCGGTGGGTGATGAGTTGCAGTCAGCAGGTGCTCTTAGGGCAGTTGGCCTTCGTATGCCTCAGATCATTACATTTAAAGCATCGTCCAGCTGACCGCAGGCTTGGGCGAGGTTGGTGGTTGGAAAGTAGAGTGATAGGACAAGAGGGCATCTGGGATTTTCCTGGCTTTGTGGAGGGCTCCTCCTTGTGAGGGCCTTGGGCTGACTTCAATGGTGTGGTGTTGTCTTGGGTTGCCCCTTTTGGTATTTGCACCAACTGCTACTAGCTTTTTTCCTTTTCGCCACCTTCACCCATTTGGCTTTGATTTTTCCCACCTTGATTACAGTTTTGGGCTTTCCATCTAGGATGTACCTTTTTATTTTCTTAGGAATAATCTCTAAGAACTGCTTCATTTGTATTAGGAGAAACAGATCTTCCAGAGACTTAACATTTGCTCCTGATATTCAGGCATCCCAATTTTTTACAATGTGGTAGGCATGTCGGGAAAATGCCACGTTTGGTTTCCATCTTAGGGCTCTGAACTGCCGACAGGCATGCTTGGGTGTTAGCCCCATTCTAATTTTGGCCTTTGGTTTAAAAAGTTTGTACTTGTTTATATGTTTTTTAGGCATTTTAGCTGCCACCTCTGCTAAGGGTTCACTGAGTTGTGGCCTCAGCTCCACCGTATACTAGTTTAGAGAGATGTTGTACCCAAGGCAGGTCCTTTCAAAATTTTTTAAGAAGGTCTTTGTATCATTGCCTATCTTGTATGTGGGAAATTTTTTGGAATGGGGAGCGGTACCTGAAGGAGGACTGTTAGGGCTACCTGGTTGACCCAGCTTAGCGTTTTTCAGCTCTAAGTGCTTCAGCTTCATTTCTGCCTCCAAGCGCTTTGCCTCTTTCCTCTCCTCTACTTCCAAGCGCTTTGCTTCCGCCTTCAAGCACTTTTCTTCCACTCCTAGGCACTTTGCCTCTGCTTCCACTTCCAAGTGCTTTGCCTCTCTCCTCTCCTCTGCCCCCAAGCGCTTCTCCTCTGCTTCCACCTCTAAGCGCTTCATTGCTAGGAAGAAATTCCTCGCTTCCACAGTTAGAAATCGGCCTGGGTTAAGGGCATCCCTCATCCTGGCACTGGGATCCTGGGAGGGGAGTGCTGACCCTTCCCTTTTTGGTCCCCCATCCCCTCCCTGCGTTTTTGCCATGGAGCTGGATGTCTGGGCTTGATTTGGGTCTGTCTTCTCTGTGGTGTGCTGCTTTGGGAGGACTGGTTGCTCTATGGTTTCAATGCCCGACCGCAACCTCATGCACAGGGCTGCCCTACTCTAGCCTAGCTGTTTCGTTGCCACAAAGCTAGAAAAGGAAAAAAAATAAATAAACTGCTTGTTGGATTCCCTGGCTTGGCAGGCTGAACCCTTTGTGTGCCTGTTCCCCCTCAGGCAGAAATAAAAGAAAAAAGAAAAGAAAAGAAACCTCCCTTGCTTTGCAGGCTGCCAAAAGGAAAAATGTGTCCATTTAAAATCCTGAGATCTGTGCTTCTGGTTCAAAATGATCCCACCATTGCCACCATATCAAGGCTGATTCCCCACTCTGGCACTTTGAGTGCAGAAGGTGGGGGCCTGCAAGGACTTTAAAAATTAATACTGTCCACTTCAGGCTTGTATTAAACTTCCAAGGTTACAGCTTTTTTCTGACCTTGGATTGGTAGATGCTGCCACCACCAAAGTGCAAAACCTCTTTGAGAGCCCAGGAAGGCGCACTTGGGAATTCCTTCCTGTGGGGTACCTTAAAGCCCTTTCACCCCACTCCAGGGAAGAGCTGAGAAGAAAACAAAGGAAATCAGCTGTTGCCACCAGCTAATTAAACAACACGTGAACAAACCTTTTAGGACACAAAAATTCAATTTTGTTCTTGAAAAAGGTAAATTTTATTAAAAACAAAAAGAAAGAAAATACATCTGGAAACTCAGGCTATAGCTAGATTTTAAAAAAATACACTTACAAGGATTAAGCATTAAGAATAACGTTCTTGAGGTTCAGCTTAAAGGTTACAAGGAAAACAAAAGCATTTGGGGTTAGCACAGACGAGTCCACAAACCATAAAGAAATAAAGAAAAGATAAACCTAATCACGTCTTTCTAGATATTTCCTGATTTACTTATATATTTGGGGTTTTAAATGAGTAGTTTTTAGGTATAATCTGATTATTTTTTATACCTGGCCCAAAGCTTTTTACAGCAAAGTTGCTGCCCTGTTTCCTCTTTTTGGGAGAACCACTATAGACAGACAAAAGGGGAGTTTTGTTTCAATTTTAAAACGTTTTGGCTTTCCCATTGGCTCTTTTGGCCAGGTGCTCACTTACTTTCTTTTAACTACGCATTGAAGTGACTTTTAACCCTTTACAGGTAAAGCAAATAAGAACAGCTACTAAGAGGGATTTTATAGCTAACTGGCTGCCTGGGTCCATAAAAGGGAGCTACCTCTCCCCCCGCCTTCATTTATCACAATGTCCTTTAAAATTGTATCTGTTATGAACAGGGCAGAAGAGAGGAGATTTTTGTTATTGTTTACGTAGGCCCAGATCCTGCGAAGGGATATACACTGCTGGACCCCTGCATGAAGCCTCATTTAAGTCAATGAGGCTTCGGTGTCCATCTGTGTGGAAACAATTCCAGAACTGGAATCAAAATGTTCTGCAGTGTCTGAGGTGGTTTGTTTTATAGCACCTTGACCTCGATGATGACAGCTAATTGAGTATAAAGTAAAATGGGTTGCAGGTTAGAAGTGAGGATATCGCAGAACTGGTATAGTGTATGCTTATTACAATGCATTACTATTTGCTATACAAATAATAATAATAATGCTTGACAGCTTTATGTGACTCACTTCTGTCCTTCAGTAACTACAATCAGAGAAACAAGAATCCAAAAAGAGGCAGATTCCATGTGCTGTACAGTTAAATACACCATCAAATCATACAACTTTTGTAAAAGTAAGTAAGAGTATAGTAATATCAAAAGAGCTTCTGTGAGTCACTATTTCTCCATGTAAATGCTTTTCCCATTACAAACAGAGGTATGAAATACTGAAGTCACTAACATAATGCGCTCTCTTGGTTGTCCTTGACAGCCTCCCACATTGCATTTATGGCATATAGCACACATTCCTCTGAGGAGATTCAGAATGTATTTCAAGTAGCACAGAAGTTATTCAGAGCCAGCTTTTGCATTTGTATGTTGTCAATTGGCTTTCACTCCTTTGTCTGCTAATACCAGGTAGCAGAGGAGAGGAGTGAAAGACCGGGGTGGTTTTTTTCTCTCCTTTAGAACTCGTCCCTCTCCCCCTCGGCTGAAATAGTTTGACATAAAACTTGGTTCATTGAGTAATCACATCCCCCCAAAAAGAATGAGGCTCATCAAAAACAGTATATCAAGAAACATGGAAAGAGCAATGCTTGCTCAACAATTCACAGAAGAGGCATTTTAAGTGATCTCAAAAATAAGGACACACACAAAAATCATCAGAGCAGTCCAAATATTTGCTTTCTGCTATGCTGCACTAAATCAATCGTTGCTTGTTTTTCTTGCCCACTGAGCTAAAGGTTTGTTCAGTTTTTGAAAGAATCAACATTAAGGAGAATTGACCTGTATGTTCTTCAGCATCTGCTTCTGTGGTGCTGAGATTACTTGATTGGATTGAAACAATAATGACTTTATCATATGAAACATGACTTGATGAAAAATAATAAAGCTATTACTAAAAAATAAAATAAAATAATATTCACTTTCTGTTTGTTTTCATCCCATTTAGGAATGAATAGTTTCTTGAGTTTACTGGAAGATAGGTCAGCTGTCAGTGCAAGACTTTCCATTCATTTTAATGGGAGTTGGATCAGACCCTTAATTAGGGTGACCAGATAGTAATTGTGAAAAAACGGGACAGGGGGTGGGGGTTAATAGGCGCCTGTATAAGAAAAAGTCCCCAAAACCAGGACTCTCCCTTTAAAAACGGTCACCCTATCCTTAATCCCTCTGGACCACATTCTGCTTGCCATTAAATGGCTGTAAATCCTGTGTAAACCATTATAATCAATGAGTTATTTGGAGTTTACAGTGCTGTCACTGAGAACAGAATCTGTGCCTCAGTTTACTCTAAAATGGCTTATAATTGTTACTGTACCTCCTTCACCGCAGTGTAACTTGTGAGATCTGCTCATAATAATCATGTTCTGTGGAATTTGGAGGCCGACATGCCATGATTCTTGTGAGGGATAGGGCAATCTTTTATGACTTGAGGAAATGCTAATGAAATGGCCAAAGAGATAGGAAAAGAACCAAAAGAAGATGTCATTTCAAAGATCAAGAAAAAAGAAGATTTCAAGGAGTCAGTGATCAACAGTGTCAGACGCAGTAGTGAGGTAAAGGAAGGTGACAAAGGAGCAGATGCCCTGAGATATGGTAGTAAAGAGGTTGTGTTAGACTTTGTGAGGACAGTTTGCAGAAATCTTCTTGAGTGAGACCTTGTTAAACATATAAGTTATTTGTCTTATGTCAGACAGAACTTAATTTCAAGTGGCAAGTTATTCATGTACCTACCGAATTCCAGACACATATGAGATAGGTTATATTTTTATCATAAAACCTATGTTGGAAATGTCATAATCTTTTAACAAGCAGGAAACTGGCATTTCATTTTTTTTTCTGGGTAAGAAATATAAAAGTGTTTCTATCTTGCCCTAAAATCTCCAAATTCAAATCTGTGTTGGCGTAAATAAGTATACTGCTTCTGGAATTCTACCAGTGAGGGAAAACTCTCTAATCATCATTTTACATAGTCTGTCCATTTTATAAAGGGAAACTTATATTTTGTTCATCAGGGTGGCAACTGAGCTGAGGTCTAGTCCCACATCATTTGAATACACATTTCTAACTGATTTGGCAGAGGTTACACCACTGATAAAATCAGCATATTAAGTTTATCCCAAAGGATTTCTAATAATTTTTTGATTTAGACAGGTGTCACCTTGCTTGCCATTTAGAATTTAGCTATTTCTGAGGTGAAACACAGCAGGTAATGAAATACGAACAGAAATTTATATAACATTTTAAGTCAGAACATTATACATTATAATAGGACATGGATTATAGTGCATATACATGAAGAAGTAGAGGTAAGACTTCTAACTACAAACTTAATTTGGACTTTCTTAATTTTGGTTACTTTATAACCTCACTTAACGTTACTATGAGTTTTTCTTTTTGTACTGAATATTTTTTCTTAACATTTTGACTTCCATGCAATAAGGGACCAATCCTATCCCTGTGTCTTTGGCAGTGGAGTTCCCTGGCAACAGAATAGTGCAGTTTCACTGTAGGAAAGAGGTGGCAAAGTTCCAGGGGATCACACAAATGGCTTAGCAACTCCTGTGCAACATAGAATATATCCCGCAGAGGCCAGTTGCAAGGCAGTAGGCAGGGGTGAAGAAGACAGGGTGTGAGTAGCCCAGAAGAGGGGTGGAGCAGGGCTCATTGTACACATCTTCCTTTTTTCTGCTTGGAACATGTAAGTGGCTGCACAGCATGAGGTGAAGATGGGGGTTTCTCCCCACTATACTCCATTGCACATCTGCCCAGCACCCAGTCTGGCTACTTGCCCCAGCTGCTGGCCAAATGATTTACTCCTGAATGATGGCCAAATGCACGTATGAAGCACCAAATGCAGAAGATGTATATTCCTCATCTGTTTGCATCAGGTAATTTGAGATAATGTCATGCCTGGCCCAGTAGTGACACTGCATGGATTTATGGGTGATTCACTGATCCAGTCACTTCAATATATCATTCCTATGAAGTGATTTATAACTACCCTCATTTTGAGGGGAAATACACATTTCAGAGGGGTAACAAACTCTTCTATTTAAATTGCTGAATATTTTTTCAAAAAAAAGTCAATGGGAGAGAGATTAATCATTGCAATAGGCACTTAATCGACAGCTTCACAAATGTATAAACGGAGTGAAACATCAGTGATGCTAAAATAGATGTTCGTTTTATTAAATATAACACAAAAAGGAGAATAAATTAAGATGGTGATTCAGGAGCTGTGTGTGTAATGATAGCTAAAATGTAATTACTTTAAAAATATAACAGCTTTTGTTACAGGAAAAAAAATCATTCAAATGATGATGACTCTCTCTGACTAAAAAATAAATAAATAAATACACCTCACCAACTAACCCTGATATTTTTAAATGTTTGCTTGCAGTTTCCTGTAAGGAGGGTTCTGAAACACAAAGTTTGGGACTATACCCAAACTTCCACAATGCTCAGTTTTGTTGAGATCTAGAGTTCAGGTTGAGCACCTCTGTATCTTTCTTGTGAGAGCCAGTGAATTTTGTATAGCAATTTCATTTTCACACCTGGTCTTTGGCAGGGCATTTACTACTTTTGTGAAGCTAGGATCAAATGTTAAGACTTCATGTTTACTGGAAGTATGTCTGACATTAAGCTACTGGGTAAATTAAAAATTTTAATAATACAAAGAACATTAAATGTGAAACCTGTTTATTTAATAAAAGCTTCTGGTGGTAAAAGACTGAGGACCCAGTCCAAAGCCAATGGGAGTCTTTTTGTTCACTTCAGTTGACATCAGTGGATTTTGGAAACAGGCCCATAGGACTTGAATATAGAAAAAAAGTGCTGGAATGACATATCTTCACATTACCATCACACCTGCCTTAATCTCCTCCAGGACATTACTGGTATGAAAATTCTCCTCTATATTTGGCCTAGAGATTCTGCTGAATTGAAACTCCTTCCCCATCATTTATGGGTATAAACAATTGGGGAGTTACGGTGGCTTTCATCCCTCAAAATTTAGGGATTACATTAATAAAAAAAAGAAACACTGAGTTTAGAACAGAAAAGTGGATACATTTAGTTATAGTACAAAACTACTCATTAAAGTGACATTCAACAACTGGTTTTTATTAAACTCTATCCCCAACCCCAGATAAAAAGTTGTCAGTGCCCCATCTTTTCATATTAGCCAACCACTCTTCCAGCTTCCTTTATATGTATACACAAATATGATGACTTTCCTATATTCTTCACCACTCATCAACATTTCAAAATTATTTGATCTTGATTTCAACTTTTGAAATGTTCTTTTCCCCTTTTCCTTTGTATAGTTTTTTCAAGCTGTCATCATAGGGTTTCTTAGTTGGGGTAGGCATTGTGTAGGCTAAATTCATATCAGCTAGCATATGCATGAACTGATGCAAATTGATGAGGAATAGGCATTCTCTGTTCTCTGGGCTGAAGAAGAAAGGAAGGAGAGATGGAGGAGTATTATGACTTTTTTCTGCTCATTCCTATCCATCCAAATTTACTAGCCATCAGACCCATCCTCATTCCTTAGGATCCACCCCTTATCCTGCATTATCTCAGCTGGCAAAGCATTCTCCCATCATACTTCTACCTGCTAGCTTGACCCACCCCATTTAGAGTGAACTTCCTCCCTCTGTTAAGCTTGCATGGCCAGAAAAGCTACCTCTCCCTTTGATGTCCAGTATGAGGGAAGAGAATGTGGTTTGGGGGCAGGCTAGAAGTGGATAGAACTCATCTGCAGGAGATATACTGAACAGTAGCGAGGCTTCCAGCTATCACTAGAGCCTCAAGGGGCTGATCCAAAACCCACTGAGGTCATTGAAAAGACTCCCATTGATTAACTTAAATGGGAGTAGGATCAGACAATAAGGCTTGGATCCACATAGGTACTTAGGTACCTTGGCCCCCAATTTAGGTTCCTAAGTCCTGTTTTTAGGCACTACAGTGTTCCACAAAACTCCCACTCGGCTTCCACCTGACCCTGTAGGTGCCTAAACTCACTCGTTATTTGCTGTACAAGTTCTCTAGGTGCCTATATTTCTACCTCTGTGCATGTGCACTAATGACCCACTCTAGGCATCCAGACAACTTTCATCTACTTAAACCCAAGTGTGATCCACAAATGGGGTAAGATAGGTGCTGCTCTGCCTAACTCGCATGCAAGGCCAACTCTGATATAGGCATGCTTGGAGGCTGCCTAACTCTCCCAGTGGTGGTGGCAGCAGCAACAACTCCCTTATAACCTTTAGCCTAGTGGTGAGAGCACTCCCCTGGGATGTGGGAGACCCCTAGTACAAGTCATCCCTCTGAATGATGAGAAGAAGGAACAGGGATCTGCCACCTCTCAGGTGAGTGATCTAACCGATGGCTATGGAGTGATTCTCACTCTGTCTCTGGCCCAGTTAGTCATTTAGTTATTCATAATGCCTAAGTCCCTTTGTAGATCTGGGTTTAAGGGACTGAAGTCAAGAACCAGTATAGTCAGTATGGGCTGGCGAAAAAAAAGGCTAGAATTACAAACCAATTCAAGCCCTAAAGGGTTATGAAGTGCAAAGCTATTGCTATAAGATGAAAAGAGTGAACCTGGTAATGTTGACTCCAATTTTCTCTGAAAGAAAGCACATTCCACCATCAAGTCACCAATGTATTTATTAATAAATAGGTTTCAAATAGGCATTAAAAGTTTGTGACATTTCTCTAGTTCATTTAATTTATTATCTTATCATTGCTCTTCTAAAAATAACAACAATACCCAACAACATTTGAGCTGATTGGGCAAATCTCAAGGTATTACTAGTTCTCCTAAATCTTTCAGTTCTCTTCTTACGAAATCTAGAGAATTCTAGAAGGGAGCAAATATTATTTTGGTCCATTCAGTATATATGATCTAGACAATTACATTTAGGTTGCCCTTAATATCAAATAAGTCTCTAATAAAAGTTAATTGGGCTTTCATATCATAGTTTCATAAAAAAGATATTGATATGGTGGTGACACGTGAATTTCACTTATTTTAAAACTTTCCTCAGTTCCTTTGTGAATTCTGTTTGACAAGACCATGGTAAAATGCACTAACTTTAGCCTGTTCGCCTGGTGTCATTAATACTTGTTCCCACTGTTTCTTCAGCTCTGAGCCACTTGTCACTTTGGAGTCAACAAAGTTACTGATATATTTTTAGAACGAGAGACAGAATGGAAATAAATAGCATAAGTTCAAGATCTCAGACAAAAAGTACATTCTGTGGGTCAAATCTTGAGCTGGTAAAAAAAGTCAAAGGAAGTACACCAATTTATACAGACTGAGGCTATGACCTTCACATCTATATAAGTCCCTTTTACTGACAAACCCAAGAAAGACTTGAGTCTGTTTAACTGATCTGGGAATCTTGCAAAAACAATCTAATTCAAAGTATTTCTGTCAGGTCTGCTTCTGATTTAAATCAGAATTTGGAAGTTCAGAGAGATAAAAATAACTTTTTCCCCTCATCTTTTTGAATCAACAAAAAATTTGGCTTGGGTTTAGTTTGAGCAAAGTGTTCGGGGGGCTGGTGTGAATATCTGGACAATGTGTCCATGCAGCTTATGAATTCTGGGGGATGATAAGAAGTTGTTATGAAATTCCTGTCTTTTTGAATACCTCTATGTGTATGTTATGGAATGGATGTGCTGCTGGACCTGACCGTATTCCACCTAAGCTGCTCACAGGTGCCTGGAATATTGGCCAGTAACCATTGGCTTGCATCAACTGTTTTTAAAAATCTGGGCATTGGGAAAAGTACCAGCACAATGGAAAGATGCCATCATAGTGTCTGTACATGGGTAAAGGATCTTGCTCTGAATGTGGTAACTGCAGGTTGATCACATTGTTATCAGTCCCTGGAAAGGTCTTTGCTCATGTTTTGAGTGGTATAATGCAGACACTCTTTAACAGACTTTGTTATCCACAGCAAGGAGATTTGACAGTTGGTAGTCAACAATGGACTGTGACTTTACCCTCTGGCTTCTGGCTGAGCTGCACCAAGAATTTTACCATTCATTTCACATGGAATATATCAACACCATGGCAGCTTCTGATTCGGTTGCCAGGTCAACACTTTGACTTACACTGAAATGAGTTGGTGTTCCAGATGTTTTGCTAAATCTGGTGTGTGATCTTCACACTGGTATCAGTGCAAGAATGTGCAATGATTCTCTGCTTTTGCCATGTTTCTGAGGTGTGCAATAGAGATGCACGCTTGCCCCAGCATTATTCTGTCATGCTAACAACTGGAGATTAGAACTCGGTTCTCCATACATTGGACCTGATTTTTCAGAGTACTTAGCATCATATAGCACTTAATATGTTCAAAGTACTGCTCTCATTGACTTCAGTTGCAGCTGTGGGTGCTCAGCACTTTGGTAAATGAGACCAAAGGTCAAGTCAGGCAGAAAAAGAGGAAGACATGATTAGTAATCACCTGTGAAAAGTCTGGTTTAAGCGACTCACCCAGCATCACACTGGAAACTTTTGGGGAATGCAGGTATAGAATAGTTTCTCTAGGGCAGCACTCAAATGTCATAATGCTGAGACTGTCCTTTCTTTTTCTTCTGCAGTCACCTGCCTCATTCACTGTATTAAGGCTTGGAATGATTAGATTTTTGTCAGTGAATGTAGGTAAACAGCAATTTCACAGCACGCACACAAACCGATGAAAAAACTATTTCCATTGAAATGTACAGATAGGCAAAGTAAGAAAAATTGCTGCTGGAGAACTTATTAGAGTTTGATTTAGGGATATTTATTTTGTATATTTTCACATGTGGTGTTGGCCATTTGTGTTTTAACGATTATAAAACTTTAACTTTTTGAATCGCAGTGTCTACTGTCATCAAATAATTATTGTTTGATTTCCCACCATAATTTTCCATTTCCCCCAACTGTGAACATTTAGATAGATAAAAATTGGGAAAAAAGCTTAAACCCCATAATTTTGGGCAAAGGTAAACATTTAAGTGATTAAGAATCTAAAAAAGATTAAAAATAAACATCAATATTGTCCATCTAAATTATATATATAAAATCTAATTCTGCCAACTAAACATATGCCTTCCATCTTCTGCAACAAATGAAGCTGTCTCCTACAGATGGCAGTCTCTTTCACTACACAACCCTATTTTAACTTCCAGAGCAGGTCTATCCTCTACACTGAAAGAGGCACAGGTTGTATGAGAGAGAAAATGGTATGTGATCATGTAATTAAAGACTGCATCAAATGAACAAGGAGGGCAACTTAAGGTAGGACAAGCAACTTCTCCTCCAATCTGTCCCTGTCCCAGTCCTGTCATTTCCTCTCCACCGCTCCTCATCCCACTCCCATTCTCCTGATTTCACTGGTGCCAGTTTATACACCACATGCTTCTCTTCCGAGTCCTAGTCTCATCCCTCTGGACTCCCTGTCCCAGTATCATTTCTCTCAACTGTCAGTCTCTGTTTCTCCACCTCCCTCTTCTAGTCCTAGTTCCCTGTTCTTAGGTCCTCAGCCAATCTGTCTCTCACCATCCTTCAGTCTCCCCAATGCCCATGTTCCCCATCCCCACTCTAAGCCAGTCCCAGTGCACCTCCCTGGGGTCCTCATCCAATCTTGGTCTGACACCCCATCATGCTCTTTGTTCCAGTCTCTTTTCCCAGCCAGTCCCACTTCTCCCATCACACCCTGGCTCCCCATAAAATGTCTCTCTCTTTCCTTCCTGTACCACTGGTTCCTAGTCCCGATCGTCTCCCCCCAACCCTAGCTCCTTGTCCAATCTGCCTCCCCCACAACCACTGGTTCCCAGTCCTCCCCAATTTCCCTTTCTGATTCCCAGTCTCTCCCTCAGCTTCCAGTCCCAGTCTACTCCCCAACCCAGGCTTCTTTCCCCAATCTTCTCCCCCGGTGCTTTCCTCCACGTCCACCTTTTATTCTCTCTGCTTGTGACTTAGGTGGCTTCTTCCTACATGTTGCCTGGGACAATCAGAGCTTTGAGAGAGCACAGGAGTGGCAGTCTCTCTGCTCTCAGTTCAGGTACCTGGACCCAGACCCACCATGCTCCAGAGCAACCAGGAACTACAATTCTAGCACAAGTCCTGTCCACTCCCCAGAAACCCCTTGCTGGAGCATGCCCAGCATAGATGAGATTTCAGGAAGTTAATCTACAAAGCTCTAGGAAGTCTCTACTGTGTTTGTGAAAACTGAGATTTTTCAGAGTCTTATAATTTGGCCAAATTTGAGCGGGTTTTCATAGGGATGATGGCAAAAGACACAACTCAAAGGACACCCACTGACAAATTTTCAAGTCCCTGCTCTGTTGTATGCGGATGTTAGAGATTTTCAAGAAAAATTTAGCCAGAAGTTTTAACATGGATGAAACATATTTTCTCTAAACCTTGTTTCCAGAAATGACTATTGGGTAAAATGTTCTAAAAATATTCAGCCTGAGGCAAGAGCCCTGCAAATAAAATTTTAGCCCAAGCAGTTAAAATCCTTCAGAATATTTGCAATTGAAAACAGGGCCTTATAATGTGTTGGGCAACCTTAAATATAGGCACTGCTACTTTGCTTACTACTCTTCCTTTTTATGGGTTATCAGTGTGATAACTCAGTTATCTATTGGATTAAAAAACTTTTCTACCTTTTCTACCACTGCAAAGAGGTGGGAAGCCACAAGGCACAATGAATGTGGACTGTCACCCGGTCCAGCTCTCCACAACCACACTCCCATAACTAAATTTGAGGAAAGGGGCAGAAGAAGAAACTCTGCTTACTCTGTAAGGTCTTGAATTTTTCCTCATTCAACGACAAATAGAGAAAAAGGATTCTGTCCCAACTTGAGAACATTAGTGTCAGTGCCTTCTAGATGCAATTTTAAAAATTAGACCTGCTTAATACTTTTCAAATGTTGAAATACTGATGTAAAATAGGGGGTTGGGAGAGGTGTTATGTATTTCCTGTTTTTGTTTTTGTTTTGTTTTGACAAGCAATAGAACCGATTGAAATTCATCAACAACAAAAGTCAAGAAAACATTTCAAAATAACTTGCCCCTATCCTATTATTTCCTTCACTGTTATTCAACTAGTTCTATAAAAAAATAAATTAAGGATGGGCCAAGAACATTTTTTGGATATCTTGAAGCCACATATTTTTATTCCACTGACAGTGAGTTCAATTACACAGTAGTGACAGAATAAATTCAAATTAAACTATTTGTCAATTACTCTCCTAAACTACTCCCCACTACATAAAAGATCCATGAATGATTCGAAGACAGTTTGAGAGGAGACTTTAAAGCCATTTTTTAAAAGTCAGAACAGTACTATAATAGGCTCAATAATATCTATCTATCTATTTATCTATCTATCTTCTTTTCCATTCAGTAGATAGCCAAGAGACATCTTGAAAGTGACAAAGGAACAAAACACTGCAGAAAAAGTGAAATGTGGATAAAATCATTTAGATATATACTTTTTCCTTATTTTTGGTCACTCACTGCAACACGAGATTTCTCCAGCCACATCCAGAGATGCTATTGGATAGCCCCATCAGGGGTACAACCTTCTATACCTTTGCCTTTCAAGTAATGAGACTTGAGGCCTGAAATATAGGTGGGAAGAGATACGAGGGAAATGGGTGAATTGAATATGTGCTACCATTATGTCTTTATTATTTCCCTTATGCAAAATGTATTTTCCTGATACTGTATGCTCCTGTATGTCACCATATTTGCCTATTGCTGTGATATGGCTGTTTCTTTAATATTTTATGAGCCTATTATAGATTTTGGATAGCTCTTTTATGTACCTGTTATTTTTTTCTCCCCAGATATTGTATAAACTAAAAAGAAGAGAGAAACATTTCAGCAGAAGACTGATGGTACTATCTGGTGGAATAGCAGTAAAATGGAATTAGATGACCTATAAAAGAGCTTGTTAGGTTAGAAGACATTTTCCTATTCCTATAATTTCTTATTTTCTGATGTGCATGACTAGGTGTTAGTAGTGTTTTAGAATGGTATACAGTAGGCAGGTCTGAGTTGTAGTAAATCCAGATAGCTTTGTATTTAAACTGCTAGGCACAGACTGATGTCTCAATAATTATTTCTAGCTACTCACCTCTCCATCTAGCTAACAGTAGAAAAGCAAGGAAATCCACATCACAATGGTGGTGTTGGTATTTAAAAAAAAAAAAAAGATCCAAAAAATGTATGCCACGCTGTACAAACTCTGCCAGAGGACTTAAGGATCACAAATGTAAATTGCCATGTAAACAGTACACATGGGGTTTCCTTGAGAACGTAAGCAGAAGAGTGTTCCCCCAAAGCACCTTCTCTTTGATTTTATCATAGTGATACATCATAGTAACTAATCAATACAGTTTGGAATTTCTACACTTTACGGTTACAACAGTATGGAATTTAAAATCAGAAGCCAGAGCCTCACGGGTGCAAAGCAGTAGCTTTGCGAG
This sequence comes from Trachemys scripta elegans, assembly GCF_013100865.1. Taxonomy (NCBI): domain Eukaryota; kingdom Metazoa; phylum Chordata; order Testudines; family Emydidae; genus Trachemys; species Trachemys scripta. Next base: position 220,080,101 of record NC_048298.1, read on the forward strand.
CTATGCCACTATATTGGAATATTTTTGTTAGCCCTCACTTCAAACGGAGGCTTTGACTAATTCACAGAGCTATTTTGAAAAAGGCAGGATCATAAATTGCCACATTTAAAATCCACTAATGTGAAACTGACAGTCAGCTATTCTGCTATGAATATCACCTTTTCCTCTGAGTCTGTGACAAAGTATTGTAAGGAGAAAAAGCATTATTGGCTTGATAGCTCTTTCAGTTTGTTCCTTTCATAGAAAATAAAATGGTTGGTATGAAGCAAGTGTCCTACACAAATATCCCAAATTAGAGACTGGTAAATATTCAAACAGAACAAGGGGGAGAAGGCAATAGAGGTGGAATATCAATATCAGAGTAGGTTTGGGGTCCTTCTGTATAATAAATTGAAGCTAATGGAGGAGAGAAAAAGAAGCTCACCTAAAGGTGGTTAGTGGAAGATTCATGTGTTAAATTATATACTTGGATAGTAACTTGCAAAACAAAGGTTGGATTCCCAGGATAAGGGTGTTGAAAATCAAATCAAATTGAAGACACTTATCAGCCTGCCTCCCCCATTGAAGTCAGCATGATTCTTTCTATTGGTTGCAATAGAAGCTGGATTGGACTTCAGTTACGTATTGCTGCTGATTTCCTTTGTAAAATATTTCCCTTTTAAAAGTCTATTCTGAATAATTTTTTTTTTTAAGACATGCATCGCAGACACCTTATGCCAAATCGTGTTTGCAATGCATTCTGGTGCATTACATGTAATCAGATTATGTGCAGCAGCTACATTCATAAGAGTTCTATGTAGCATGATTTATAAACACCTGAGGGTCAGGACATTTGGCTTACTACTGTTTCATGGTTACTAGCCAAATGGTCGATCATAAATCTGTGACAGCTCCACAGGCAATTTTCCAGGAGCCACACAATATGTAAAGCACATGATGACAAAACATCTTGCAGTCCATGGTAAAGAATATGAATTAAATCCCACAGAATAATTAGTAAACTGTTCCTTTCCTGCTGCAATCTGCCAGTACAGCTTTCTCTAGGTTTTCTAGTATAGAGCTTCATGTCACAAAAAAAAAAAAAAAAAAAAAAGAGAGATAGTAAAATATTGCATTTTAAGATAACTATTTCACTCTCATGCAAACTTGCTTTCTACAGTGCTTAAACATGGTTCTTTTCTGTCCTGTGTAATAGCCGGTATAAAGTAACTGATAGTAGTGGTACATATAATGTGTAAACACTTTTGGTCCCTGTCAAAGCTAGAAGAAATCCTGATGAGATGCATGAAAGAAACAACTTTCTGAAATATCACAAGAAAAGGGAGCGGGTTTAACACATTCCAATCAACTTCTTAGATCTCTAAGCAACTTACAGAAAGATTGATATGGTTATCAGAAGAAATATATAAGGGAAGAAATGGCAGTTCTATTGATCTCTGCTCATTAGGCTCTAATTTCCTTAGATCACTCATTCAGGCATATGTCTCATCTATAATCCCTTAGCAGCTAGCTACACTCTTGCACCAATCAATTATACCACAGTTAGAGGCACTGCTGAAAAATCCTTCCAAGAAAACATAGCTCTTAATATAACTGTGGACTTTGGAGGGGTCAGAAATAGTAAGTGTCAGAGGAAGGCACAGAAGTGGAGAGCCACTGACTCCCTGTATGGCTTCTTGATCCAAATCTCATTTACCCCTAAATCATTTTGATGAAAACCTTCTAAGGAAACTGTAAGACTGGAAAAAGAACGAGGAGTACTTGTAGCACCTTAGAGACTAACAAATTTATTTGGGCATAAGCTTTTGTGGGCTAAAACCCACTTCATCAGATGCATGGAGTGGAAAATACAGTAGAAAATACATGCATCTGATGAAGTGGGTTTTAGCCCACAAAAGCTTTTGCCCAATAAATGTATTACTCTCTAATGTGCCACAAGTACTCCTCATTGTTTTTGATGATACAGACTAACACCGCTACCACTCTGAAACCTGTAAGACTAGAGTAACATACATAATTTTTTTTCCTTCCATGGGATTTTCCCCAAGAAGGAAATCAGCTTATAAAGACTTATAAGGATAAGGAGGAGAAGGAAACAGTAAAAACAGCAACATGAGCACCAAAATTATTTCAGTCCTCACAAAGTTCTGTGCTTAACTTTCTGATCTGGGATGCAGGTGATGTGGATTAAGGTCCCAGCTTTCCAGAGTCTTCCTATATGATTTTAGATCAGTCCATTCACTGCTCTGTGCCTAAGTTCCCCATCTATAAAACAGAAATAATACTTCCCTACCTCATGTGGATGTTATGATGAGATAGCTTCTGCATTAATGATTGTTCGCCGGGACACTTATCCTCATGCTAGTTTTCCTCTGCTAAAAACAAAACAAACAAAAACCCCCAAAATGGTTCTGTTTTCCAAAGTTATATCTAACTGTAAGCTCTTAATTCAGCAAAACACTTAATTTTAAGCATGTGAGTAGTACCCTTAACTTAGTGAGACTACTCACATGCTTACAGTTAAGGGCATGCTGAAGTGTTTTGCTAATAAGAATGAAAGATGGGAAATGAACACCCATGGTGTCCATTTGTATTTGTTCCATTATTTTTATGTATAGGCTTCTCTATGGCATTCATCATCACTGTATTAGAGAATGTCATAAATATTAATGTTGCCATTGGGTTTCCCCTCTCCTTGATACCTGAGATACTACAAAAAGTTATCATTCTGATCATATGATGGCCTCTAAGGACAGGTAAACAAACCAGCCCGGCCCGCCAGGGGCTTTCCCTACACAAGTGGCGTCCCAAGTTTGGGAAACACTGCATTAAGCATTGAGCCATCACTCTCTTCGGGTTTCCGTTTGTGAGTTTGTGGTTGTTTAGACAATAAATGGAGCCAGAAACAAGTGCTGATTTTGGTGTGGCTGATAATTCCTCAGGCTGGTGGGGAATGTTGCCAGTGTACAGGCACTCAAACAACAAGTCCCACGAGAAACATTTCCAAATTGAAATATTTAGGCTTTCAGCCAAAATTTTTTGGTATTTGAATTTCTGCTGAAAAACTGAACTTTGCTACAGGAATTTCATTGTTTACCAGCTCTGCCACAGAATAATTTTTTGGAACTTACACAATGTAGTTTAAGTCTGTGATAGGTATTGCTTATTTCTTGGCAAGATTTAATTAGTGTGCAAAACACCCATACATCAGAATGGTAGGATGCTTACAGCAGAGCAGTGTTTAATCTATTTTAGTTTATTTTTGGCATTTGAGCAAATGGCAAAGATGTAATTCTTTAATGTGCCTTTTTGGATGACAATTTCAGCAACTTGGACACAATATTCTGCAATTTTCTTTTTCAGACATAGAATCAATATCACTGAGTAGGACCACATTTTTCCCTGTATTGATGACTCTAGTCATGGATGAAACTTTTCTCAGGGGTGGTAGTGCACCACAGAAAAATAATTCCACCTCAGAATGTATTATCTTTTTCACCTGAATGCCTTAGGCCCAGGGAGGGAATAACATATATCTCCCCTTACCTCATTCATAGCATGCCCACACCTGCCAGTGACTTGCTTGGTCTCCATCCCCTGCCCCTCCATGGACTCTGGACTCATGAAGAGACTTCCATGATGTCTGGATGTGGTGGGGGAATGATGCTGCAGAGATTCAGAGTTTGCTGACCTGATGTGAAATAGTGGCGATCCATGGGAGGGTCTTGTTTCTGTGGGGGATTATCCAGTGTGCTTGGTTCAGAAGCCTCTGCTTCTAGCTATGAATTCAGAAGATGGGATATTATCAAGTTATTTGTAATGGGAGTGTATCTTTGTAATTAGTGAGTTTGCTCCCTTTTCATAGACAAAGAATGTCAAAAGTTTGCCCAGTTTTGCAGGGTTGTACATTTCCTCTTCTAATCCACCTATTGAATGAAAAAGTGAAAAAATAAGGCACTGAAGTATACAAACAAACAATTTCTCCAATTCTGAGTGCTGACATATAAACAATGGTAATATCTTTGTGCTATGAGTATGTATACAATAGATATTTAGTAATCTGTAGCACACATCAGATGTTTTACCTTGCAAGTTGAGCATGAAATACCATTATTTATTTATGCAGTAAGTGGAAAAACTTTAATAAACAAATATTTTGCTGTCCTTCTTGATGATCTTCATTCCTCTTGTTTTTCTGTTTCTATTTTATGCTATGACAATGATATATTACAAAGTGATAGGTATGAGAACCAGAGGATTACTTCAAGGAGCACTCTCTAGGTGCAGAGATGGATTGGCCGATTCACCCATATTCTCGATGGTTCTGACCCAAATTGCTCCCTGAAAAAAAATCCATATATTTTTCATAAATGTTATTGAAAGTAATAAACAAGTAAGAATAAAATAAAAAATATCACTAAGGCTGAACCATTACAAATTCTATCAGGCTAATTGAGTTAAATCACAGTTATCTAAAAGGTCAAAATAACATTAATTAAACTAGCTAACAGCAACGTTGCTTTTATATCATCACTTTAGTCAAAACACATTAACACAGCAAGTAATTACTTCTCATTCCTAAAACAGGGAGTTCCATGGAGGAGTTGTTCTTTTAGCTATAAACAATCAAAGAACTTTTACTGAGTGATGACCCAATCTTTAGCTGGGTAAATATTTTAGTATAGAAGCCAAACTGGCTCACACCTTAGAAGCCAATTAGTGTTTTTTCTCTTGGAAGTTCACTGTACCTAGTGGAGAATGTATTTCCTTTCATCTCGTCCCCTCCACCCCAAACAAAAACAAAACAAAGCAACCAAACAAAAGCCTCCCTCAGCAGAATGTGTAAGCTTTACAAGGTACTTACATTGATAAGAGAAAATTTAGCAACTTTTTCACTGGACAGTGACAGCTTTGTTTCCACAAAGAATGAGCTAAAGACTAAGGCCTTGGCTACACTTGCAGCTGTACAGTGCTGTGAGGTAAACCTGTCTTCGTACAGCTGAGTAGGGATAAGCACTGCAGTCTGTCCACATTGACAGCTGCCAGCGCAGTGGTGTGGCCACACTTGTAACATTTGCAGCTGTGTTGGGAGCGGTGCATTATGGGAAGCTATCCCAGCATTCATGTGGCTGCAACGTGCTTTTCAAAATGGGGGGGTGGGGTGGATTGTGACAGGGAGTGTGGGGGGAGAGAGAGTGCTTTTTGGAGCATGTCAGCTCTCTATTTTGCAAGTTCCAAACTCCCGGCCCCCTGCTCATTCGTTTACTCACTCAAAGCTGTTAGTCTTTAAGGTGCCACCAGACTCTTTGTTGTTTTCAAAGCAAGCTGCAAATTGTTTGCTTTTCTCTGCAGTACGAGCTTTGAAACTGGCACTTCCGCATTCCTGCAGCCGGTCACAACAATGGAGAGGATTGGCCACTTGACAAGGTGATTAGTACAGCGCTGCAAGCGTTTACACTCCCACCTGTGAGTCGTAGCCACTCCGCTGCAGCTGTTATTCCTCTCGGAGATGTGGAGTACCTGCAGCGGTGTACCAGGGAGATACAGCGCTGCAAGTGCCCTGCCAGTGTGGACGGGGAGTGAGTTACAGTGCTGTGGGAGGCTTTACAGCGCTGTAACTTGCAAGTGTAGCCAAGGTCTGAAAGACATATTCAGTGTAATGATTTTTAAGGTCAGAAGATTTTTTTAGGGTTATTTTAAGGAATATTCTTAGGTTCCTTCCTGGATGTCACATACACAAGCATCCAACCACACCACGTTCATACCCAAAAGGTAAATAACTTTTGGAAAGGCTCAATTAAGGTAAAGGGGGGGGAACTTACATATGGTAAAAAGGTTTAAACTTCTTCAGCTCTTCAGATGATGTGATATAACAAGCTATACTGCTGTCATGGGACAGTGTCTTCTGGCACCTACTGGTTCTCACTGGCAAGTGTCTTTGGATTCACAAAGGACAGTTACCATGTGCAGGTGTTGTCTTCTTTTCCTTTTGACACTATTGGTTTCAGAGACTTGGAAGGTCAGTCTTGTGGTGAATGGTGACCCTGAAGACACATGCTCTGCACTGTGTGTTCCTTGATCTTATAGGGCAGTGGTCCCCAACATGGTGCCCGTGGGTGCCATGTCACCCACCAGGGCATCTATTTGCGCCCACGTACTGGCCGGCAGACAAGCATCCGCTGAAATGCCGCCGACAAGCAGCGTCATCCAGAGGTGTCGCCGCCAAAATGCCGCCGATTTTTGAAAATCGACGGCATTTCGGCGGCGACACCTATTGACGTTGCCACTTCTCAGTGGCATTTCGGCGGATGCTCGTCCACCGGCCACAGTACACGGTGGCTCGTCATCTGGTGCCCTCCAGACGAAAAGGTTGGGGACCATCGTTATAGGGCATGATTCACCCTTACTCTGCCTTGCAACACCTTCTTTTGGAGAGGCTGGCAAATCAGGGGTCCATGGATGACATGGTCCAATCATATTGTCCTGGATATGAACAACATGATCCAATCATCTCTCACGGACCAAAGGCTGGCCTGTGATCAGTAATGAAAGTTCCTTTTTGTCTGAAAGCTCCTTAAGATGCTTTTTACTATAACTGAAGACAAAGGTGTCTTCAAAGAAGACAATACTTGACGCAGTATCTTGGCAGCTACACCAGTTTATATCTCTGGGAAAGATGTCCAGTTTTCACCATACACCATAAGTGTCTCGTGTAGATTTAAACAAATTCTCTAAAAATAATTAATTATCCATCTATCCATTCATTTACTCCACTTTCACACACATCCATTCTAGTTCTCAGAATAAATCTACTCAGAATAAATCTAAATATAACTTGTGACAGCTGTCAAACCAGTTCTTTTATCAACAGGAATTGGGGAGCTGGTTGACTGACTGGATGAGAGTTTGCAAGCCTTAAAGGAACTAAGGGCTAGATTCATCAAGAGACATACGTATTGCAATACATAACTTTTAGGCAACTTGCCTAATTGCCACCCCTGTCAGGGAGTTAGGCACCTATCTAAATCTGAGCTAGAGAGGGGCACCTAACTCTGCTTGGGAGTTTTAGACATGAATCCTTTCCTGGAGGCAGGCACTTAATTTTTTATATTTATATATACACACAAAATGTAAAAAAATTCCCCTCCCTGCCTGATGGGAAGCACTGCATTATGGGTCTTTTTCAGTCTCTCCTGTTGAACCTTTCCCACTGTGTTTAAAATAATAAAATAATGTTTTCATCCTTTGCATCTATATCAGGCAGAGGAGGTAATTGAATGCAGCCTGGGTGAGTGCCTTAACCATTGGGCTAAAGCTTCTAAGGTTGTCAGCCTCCTCCAGCTATTCCATTTTGGGTGGGGTAAGGTGTTCTCCAGGGGTACGTCTATACTTATCTCCGGGTCCGGCGGTAAGCAATCGGATGCGATAAATCGATCCCGGATTGATCCCGGAAGTGCTCGCCATCGACGTCGGTACTCCTGCTCCACGAGAGGAGTACGGGGTGTCGACGGGGGAGCCTGCCTGCCGCGTCTGGACCCGTGGTAAGTTTGAACTAAGGTACTTTGACTTCAGCTACGTTATTCACGTAGCTGAAGTTGCGTGTCTTAGTTCGAAGTGGGGGGGTTAGTGTGGACCAGGCCCAAGAATGCCTGCTGAATGCCCTCAGGTGAGATAGGTGGGATAATGCCTAGTTTGAGGATTCCAATGTGGATTAGGTGTGAGATAGTTGCCTAGGCCTCACATCTGATGCAGTTTGCACATGCTTGTTTGCAGAAACTTAGGGAGAAGCTGAGCAGGGTTTTTGAAGACCTCAGTGGCACCCAAATGTTGGACTTAGGCACCTAAATCCTTTTGTGGATGTAGCTCTGACTGTCTGGGTGAAAGTTCACCACCAACTGTGATGGAGGCAAGACCTTAATTATGTTAAAGGTTGGGGCCTATACGCCATTTCAAAGTAAAAAGCTGCTTAACAGTTTAAAATATGAATTCTATTTTAAATAAGGTAGTTAAAGATTATATATTTACAGACTATTTCTCTCACATAGGGCAACTTGGCCAGCTAGTACAGTCTGTCTTACAATGTTCATAAAGTTGTACATACTGACATCCTTGCCCTGAATAGTCTTTGTCTGGTAATAAACTCCTTTATCTGATTTTTAATATAAAAGAATGTTAAAGCAGGTATATTTTCTATGCTTGTTGGTAAGAGTGAACAGCAGGTGTTTCCGATCTGGTTTAACTATTCTAGTGAAACATCAAACCTCCAGTGTGATTCTGACAGCAGAATCTAGCACACAGAACACTTCGAATGTTATACTGTTGTCTGGCACTCTATATGGAAAGGTCAGAGTTGTCAGACTTTTGGCAGTGCCGTATGCTACAGTACATTAGGAGTCAGAAGATATTAAGCATTTGTATTTTGTGATACTTCTTTCCAAGGCAGCTACTCAGGGCTAGTCTTCACTGGCAACGCAGAAGCGCTGCCATGGCAGTGCTTTAACGTGCCTTGTGTGGTCGTGGCACATGGCTCTCCCAGAGCTCTAATAAAACCACCTCAATGAGAGGCATAGCTCCCAGTGCTGGGAGCCGAGCTGGGGCATTGTTTACACTGGTGCCTTACAGCACTGCAACTTGTTGCACTCGGGGTGGGGGTCGGGGGGGAGGTGTTTCTACACCCCTGAGCAAGAAAGTTGCAGTGCTGTTAATTGCCAGCGTAGACAAGCCCTTACACTCCATAGGCAGGGGAGAAAGTTGTCATGAGAAATTTAAAAAATTTAAAATGCAAAATTATTCCTTTGATCATTTAAGATTGTAATTAGAGATGTGTCCAAGCAGATTTATTTGGATCACTAATCCCAAACCCAAATTCCAACACCCAAAAGTATCTGGGATTTTGAGTGAGCCCATTATATAGATTGGAACCGACAACAAAATTTGGATCTACTTCCAGGTTCCGCATTTAGTCACCTCCAAAGTGTTGAGGATGTTAGAATAGAATCTAAGATTTTGATTTGGGCTCCTCTCTAATTCTAATCTCTTTAGGACAAAGGACACATCTCTACCTTCTGAAATGTGGTTTTTGTTTGTTTGTTTGTTTGTTTGTTTATAAGGGAATTTGCATTTCAAAGTGTGTGAACACATCTTTTCTTTTAAATGACGTTAGACGACTCAGATTAATAAATTAAATAAGCTGCAAATCTAGTGCATAAAGACCTTTCTTTCTTCTGTTAACATGAGGGCTTACACAAAATATCTTTGAGCAATGTTATAAGAAGGTATTAACAGGAAACTGAGACCTATGTCTGTCTGCCTACCAAAGTTGCTTTGCTGCCAGCATTACTGTAGGGAGTTTGTTTTCACAGCCTGACAGTACTGCACTGAACTTTCAATGTGTGACATGAGATTTAGGGAGCTGAGATCCGCAACACATCTTTTTTTTTTTTTTTTTTTATCACTATTAGATTCTTTAAATAGTTTGGAGTTGAATTCAGGAGCAGCAGCATTAGCAGCACAGAAGTCAGCAAACAGCTGAAAACAGAGGAGTTTGAGTGGAGAGCTATTGGAGAAGAAGAGAGTTTGTAGAAGGTGGCAGGAGGCAGTGTGTTGTGAGAGAAGCAGAGCTTTTCATCACAGCAGAGCCCTGATTAGGGGTGGGGCTTCCTTGACTAGGGGGCCTATAAATGCATTCAGCTGGACAGCCAGATGCACAGGAGCAAGCAAACAGAAGTGAAAACAGGGGAGCTTGAGCATATGTTTTAAATTGACTGGATAGTCCTGATGTTCAGACCTGATTAAATCCATTGATTCCATATGTTGATACCTCTTAGTAAATATTAACCCTTTTTTGTCCTTTCCAGTCTGTATATTTGATTAATTTATATTATGAACTATTCTTTAGGATCTTTGTGATATTAACAAAGAGTATGTTGATTTCTAAGGCCCAGAATACTGGTCCTTGACCTAAAAGTAACCCTGTTCAGGAATTTTATACATTAGGTTATTTCTAAAAATCCTTGGCAACTCCACGTCTATAGAACTGCACATCTTCATGGAAACCTTCCCTATATACATAAGCATTAATAAACCTGGGAGATTGATAAGGGATTAATTTTATGGCAGATGTTTCTTATTGGTGAATCAATAGAGAAGAATGATTATGGGGGAAGAAGGACCCACTGAGAGATATTATCTTGAAGAATTGGTCTTCTCAGCAGTAAACGATTATGTCTTCACTCATCAATCAGTTAAACTGAGAGTGTAGTTATATTAAAAGAAATGACATCAGAACACATGGCTTTAGGAGGGTATTTTTGGCAAAGTGTCTTTGTCTAAAAACCCGATATAATGACAGATGTTTTGGAACTTGGTTGGGGGATGAAACTTCTCATCCCACCAGTTACAGGGAAAAAGGGACACAGAGCCAGCTCTTTACCTTACCACCCTTGATGTAATGTATGTATTCTTTTTTGTATTCTGTATTAATCTCTGATGATCTTTGATTAAATAATTCCAACTGAGCATGTTATTTGACAATCTGAAATTGTTGTTAACTTTGCACATGCAACACAAAGCAGAGTGGATTCCTATCATTGATGTGTCAATGTGAGTTTCATGACAATAATACAATTAGATGATAAAATGAACTAATTGGCTACAATTGGGAGTTTGTAAGGGGAGTTTGGGGGAGGGAGTGTGTGGTTCTTTGTTTTGGTTGTGTGGGTGTAATTTTTTTTCTTGATGGGAGCTTAGGCAGGAAGGCAATGACAGCAAGAGAGGCAGCAGGGGTAGTGACCCAAGGAATGGAAGAAACCATGAAGATGCCTGGATGTGGAAGTGCAGGATGTATGTTATCCTGGAGTGGGTACTTGAAAAGTGCTTCATTTGTATGAAATACCACCTGAGAGATCTGATAGAAAAGAAGATCTTAAGTTTGGAGATGCAGGTAAAAACTAGTTGAATTTCCAAGGGGATTTGATGATGATCAAGGGAAGGCAAGAGGAGGCTGAAGGGAAAACTCAAGACTTGCAGATGCAAGCTGGACTGGAGAACTGTGAGGGGAAGCTGCTGGATGAGGAAAGTGGCCAGAGGAAGCATGTGACTATGAGAACCAGGCAGAGGAAAAGACTGGCTAGTGAAGGAGAAATAAAGCTGAGGATTAGGTCTGCTGAACTGTAGAATGAAAGGCAATGGCAGGCAGTAACAGATGGTGGGGAAGCAAGGAAGAAGAGAAGAGCAGGTGGTCCTACAAAAAGAGGAGAAAAGGAGAGGAGTCAATGGAATTAGAGAAAGTTCAGAGCCCCAAGAAGACAGATGACTCTCAGAAGATTGCTAGAGAGAACAAAAGAAAAGACGACTTGAAGCCAGGAAAAAAAAAAAAGAAAAAAAAACAGAAGGAGGAAGGCTGGAGAATTGCACTAACACCAGGAAGAGGCTGGTCTACATGAGTGGCAACTCCTCACTAGGAAGAATGGACAGGCCTATCACCAGAGCTGATCTGGAGAATAGAAAGGCATGTTGTCTGCTGGGAGCTAAGATACAGTATGTGGACTTGAGTCTGAAGAGGATCCTAATGGAAGCAGGAAAGAATCCACTGATTGTCCTTCATTTCGGAACAAATGATACTACTAGATTCTTTCTGAAACACATCAAGGGACACTATACCTGGCTGGGGAAGATGCTTAAAGAAATGGAGGCTCGGGTGATCTTCAGTGGGATTCTACCTGTCCCTAGAGGAGGAGAGAGAAGACAAGGAAAGATTATGAAGATCAACAGCTGGCACAGACAATGGTGCTATCAGGATGGCTTTGGGATGTTTGACCACTTGGAGGCATTCATGGACAGAGGACTGTTCTCATGAGATGGACTCCACCTGAATAGGAAGGGAAATAGAGATGGGTGGAGGCTGGTGAAACTGATTAAAAGAGTTTAAATTTGGAATTCAGGGGAAATAGTTGGGAGATGCTTGTGTAATCTCCACATCTTATTCTAATATTGAGAGAGAGAAAAATCAAGTATGAGAGGATACAGCAATGGAGAAAGGAAAAAAAAGGGTAGAAGAATGTACAATAAGAGGAAAGATAGTGCCAATACCAATGACACTAACAGTCAGGGAGGCAATAATGGCTGTAGAATGACTGTACCTAATCCGGCAAGGAATCTGGATGAAGCCAAGCAGAAATAATTAAGATGTCTGTACACCAAATGCATGGAGCCTGGGTAACAAAATGGAGGCACTAGAACTACTGGTACAGGAAGTGAAATTAGCTATTATAGTGATGACAAAAACATGGTGGAATAGTAGTGATGACTGCAGCACAGGCATGTTCTGTTCAGGAAAGATAGAAATAAAGGAAAAGGTGGTAGTTAGGGAAGTGGATGGGACTGAAGAAGTCAAGGATCTGAATATGAAGAAGGCGTGGAATTACTTTAAGAAAAAGTTGCAGAAACTATCTGAAACCTGCATCCCAAGCAAGAGGAAAATATTTGCAGGGTTGCAGACCAAACTTTTATATAAAAACTACGAGGAGTCTGGTGGAACCTTAAAGACTAACAGATTTATTTGGGCATAAGCTTTTGTGGGTAAAAAACCCACTTCTTCATATGCATGGAGTCCATGGTTTTATAACCATGAAAGCTTATGCCCAAATAAATCTGTTAGTCTTTAAGGTGCCACCGGACTCCTTGTTGTTTTTGTGGATACACACTAACACGGCTACCACTCCAAAACTTTTATATAGTGGCATTATGATATTTATTGTCTTAATAACCTTTTCTAGTGGTTCCTAACATTCTGTTAGATTTTGGCTGGTGATGCATACTGAGCAGATATTTTCATGACTCCAAGATCCCTTTCTTTCCTCTTCATTTTGTGTTTCTGGTTGGAATTATGTTTTCCAGTGTGCATTACTTTGAATTTATCAATATATATTGAATTTCATATGCCATTTTGTTGCCCAGTCACCCAGTTTTGTGAGATCCTTTTGTAACTCTTCTCCCTTCCTGGTGTTTATGCCTCTGGTGTATTTATAGAAAACAATCATATCTGAGGGGAGATATGATTGAATTCATCTTTCTTAAACATGTGAGACGAGAATTGCATGCAGTATTCCAGATGAGGTTTCACCAGTGCCTTGTATAATGGTAATAACACTTATATCTACTGGAAATCTCTTGCCTGATGAATTCTAGGATTTCATTAACCTTTTTCACAGCCAAATCACATCTTACCCATATCTTTTTTTAAGATTAATACTTTGTGCTTCTTTAGTTTTGGACTGTAAAAGAGGATCTATAGACATGCATTCATTCTTGTAACACTTTTCTAAACTCTTTTTATTTTTCAACATCCTTTGTAAAATGAGGACACCCAGATCGAATGCAATATTTCAGTAATGGCTTCAGTAGTGCCATCTGCATTTCCTTGTAATAAATATTACCCTGTTTATCCAACCCAACATGGCATTTGCTTTTAGCCACCTCATTGCGTTGAAAGCTCATGTTCAGTTAGTTATCCACCATGACCATTAAGTCCTGTTCTGGTGAAATATAGTTTTCCAAAATATAGTCCCTTATCCTCAAAGTACTATCTACATTCTTGTTTCTTACATATATGCATCTAGCGCTATTAAAAAAATTATTGTTCAAATGATCCCACCTTACTATCCAATCCAGATTGTTCTGTAGCACTAACCTGTCCTCACCATTGTTTTCTACCCTACAAATCAGTGTATCATCTGCAAATTTTACCAGCAATGATTTTATCAATGAACTGGGAGAAAATATAAAGATATTGAATAGCATTGGTCCTAGAACAGGTCCCTGTGAAACCCTACTAGAAATAACTCCATTGAATGAGTCTCCATTTACAGATACTTTGAGATATCAGTTAACCAGTTCTTAATCCGTTTAATATGTGTATTGATTTTGAATAGTGTTTATTTTTTAAATCAGAATGTCATTCACCATTAAGTAAAATACCTAACAGAAGCTGACTTGTAATCTCATTAAAAGAAATGAAATATGCTTGACAAAACCTATACTCCATAAAATAATGCAATTTACATTACTTATGATGCCATTGTTTAATTCTTTATGGATTGCAGCCTTTCCATGATTTCACCCAGGATTTAATAATATTTAATATATATATATTTTAATTCTTTACGGATTGCAGCCTTTCCATGATTTCACCCAGGATCCATGGTAGGTATCCTGTTTATCCATTTAAAATACTGAAATAGCATTTGCTTTTCTCCTGTTTTCTGGAACATCCCCTATATTTCAAGATTTGTTAAATTTGAACAACAGTCAACATCAGTGGCTCAGAGTGTCCCTTAGACAATTCTTTGAAAACTCTTGGGTGCAAGTGATCCAGGTCTGCATATTTAAAAATGTTAACTTTAACAGTAGCCCTTTAACACACTGCATAATTACTGTTTGAATAAAAAAAATTTCATTATTACTATAAGCCTTCAATTTCTTTCCAAAGAAAGAAGTATTTCTTGAACACTTATGCATTTTCTACACTGTTATTGACAATTTTACCATCCTTGTCTAGTAATGGTTCTGTACAATTTCTAGGTTTTCTTTTGTTCTTGTATATTAAAGTCCTTCTTATTATCAGTTTAAGTGGCATTGAAATTAAAAGATGGTAGACTCAAGAACTCCATCAATTCCTCAGTGTCTGTATTCAGCATTTTTTCCACTAGCATATATCCAGTCTTGCAGCCATTAGACATAAACCCAAGAGGTTATAGAAGTACCACCATCAACTTACAATGTTGCAAGTCAATGCAGAGGCATATCCACCAGGATGGAATTGAAAGTATTTATGTTACTGTTGTAAATATGGCTCCATAGAGGGTAGTGCAGACACTGAATAATCTATGCTCTTTTGCAGATACTGTTCCTCAACATTGTTCAACAAAAATAATTCAGAGAAAAGTGCTCTCTTTTGCACACATCACAATTTTTCACGATATATTGTTTTTCAGTGTATCTGACAGATATGGGACACTCATTTTTAGAATTTGTATTTGACTCATAAAGGACATGTGTATACAACCCCAAAAGTTTAGAGAACTGTTTTAAGACTGGGCAATGTTGATGGAAGAGAATTTTTTTTAAGATCAGAAACAAATTATAACTCTCAAGTATGTGATTTGTTTGGTTAAGTAAAGGAGTGTGATTAGGAATTTGGATGATAGCCTAAATTTAGATTTTTGTGTGTGTATTTTGTAGCCTGCAAAACTGCCAAAGGCTGCGACCAGTTCTAACAGGCTAGACATGGATCCTGGTAGATGGGTGAAAGTCAGTAAGATGTCATTTGCATACACTAAAGCCTTATATTCAGAGATTCCTAATTTTATATCAGAGATGCATGGAGGAGCTCTAATTTCATTGCTAATGATTCCAGTACAACACTGGTTGGAATAGGAGAAGAGAAGGACAGTTTTGCTTAGTATTGTTCCTAAATGCGGATTATACTGTTAGCGGTAACAGAGATAATTGATTATTATCGATTAGATTACTGAAATCCATTTGTGTAATTTTTCCAAATTAAAACTTCTCTAGTATTGCAATTATGGATAGACACTTGTTTCCAATGAATGCCTTGTGGATTGCAGGTGAACATTTTATCAGAGTACGTCTGTCTATATATAAATGTCAAAGATTACCAAAAGAAAATCTTCCACTTTTGAAGTCAGTCTGATCAGGGTGTATCAGTTTTATATTAATATTGAGGAAGCATAGGGCATTAGTTTAAACAAGGCAGACCATATCTATCTTTCATAGCTATGACAGTAATTAGACTAATTTTCATATCCCATGAGAAGCTACTAGTTTTCAATTTCCCTTGAATCACAGGCTGGAATATAGGGTTTTGCAGATATTGAAATACTTTGTAGAGCTCTGAGGGAAACTAGTTCAGATCTGGAGATTTGCCAGACAGCATAGATTGAATAATAGTTTGAATTTCCTCTTCTGAGGTACAACGTAAGAGCCAGATTCTGATCCCCTTGATTATGTTGACTCATATCTTATTTCATAGATATATCATTCAAGTGAATGAGACTATGGGTGGAGTATAGTGCTATCAATTGTAAAAAAATCAGGATCTGACCCTAAATTAATCATTCAATTTGTTCTTTTAGGGTCTGATGTAACTAAGAACAAATTTTTAACCCACAAAGTCTTCACTTTAAATCCAGGACCTAAGGTTATCACAATATAAAGGCCTAGTATCCTGATTTTATCACAACCTTGAAATCATGGTGCATTTGTCTGTTAGAGAGATGGTTTGTGGTGGTTAATAGCCAAGTTTACTCTTCTTGCTGGAAGAGGAATTGACATCATGGTTTTGATTCATTGAGGAGCACTGCTCTAAGGAGTTACAAAATAGCATTTTAGCAAAAGATACAGTGGTACTTACAGGAGCTGCAATGAAACTATGCATCCTTTCAATCCATTAATCAAAATGTTTACAGTTCCCGTTTTAAGGTAGCTGAAAAAATAATAAATATTGAGCAAAGAAAATTAATCAGTTTCTGCAGCTTTCCTCTGCACCAGTCTGGGACTGTTGGATAACCTTCCCTGTCAGGAGAGGCAAAGAGACAAAAGTGAAGAGCACATATTGCATATGCTACTTTCTCATACAGTTTTTTTTTCCTGAGTTGTGAATTACAGTATAGAGTATAGAAAAATGTGACCATGTAAAATAATGGCTGCTAGCACACTGGATCCTTGAAACATGTCCCCTTTCCCCCCAAAAAAAGTGAGTCAAAAATTCAAATGTTGGTATCAGACGACAGAGATGTCTAACTAAAGAGGCAACCTTGTTCTTGCTGCCTGCTGCTTTGAAAAACAGTCACTCTCCCAAACTATTCTGTGTATATTTATATCAGCGATAAAAGATGGCTCGCAAAATTTCCCAAGCCAAATGCTCTGGGTCCAAGATATTCTAAAGTTGGAAAAAGAGTGAGAGAGATAATCTTTAGAAAGATAATGTGATCGAGTTACAAAAAAGTAACAAATTCCAGAAAATACTAGAAAACAGAGTGATGTAATCAAAACCAGAAACTGCTGCAACAACCTCAGGATACTGGATCTTATAGAAAGTGCTGAAGAGCATGCTTAGCATATTGGAGGTTCAGGCCTTCATTGGCTGAAAGCTAGACTCCCAAGCTTTAGTGAATTTGACAGGGGCTCTGAAGAAGAGCGAGCTGGTTTATAACCTTTTCCTATCAATAATGGCAGCTGTTCCAGTCTTCTTACATTCAAGACTTTAAGATACCCACAAATGTCTGGTTGCAGATGCTTACAGACCCCTAAACTGAAATGGGACAGACATCATTTTTAGAACAGGACTGGAAAAGGTTTTAATTTGTAAAAAAAATCAACAGATTACTAAGAAAAAATAATCAAATTTTCAGATTAAAAAAAAATGCCTGTGGGCTGAAAAACAAATGAACAAGAATTCAGGAGACATTTCAGCCCAAAGAATATTTTTTTTCAGAAATCTATAAGCATCTGAAAATAGTATTTTATAATAAAATTGCTTTCTCACCCATAAGTATAAGGTTGTTAGCTCAAAAATAAATTCTATCATTGTAGGAAAAAATGCACTAGCATAATACAGTTCACAAGTTAAAAAATGTAGCTTCTTGTCATACATCTCAAGACTTTCCAGCCCTGACCTTGTATTTGGTGTATTATAGAGCATCTTTGAAGAGCACAGAGCATGTTCACAGTGTTACTGAGGAGGTCTTGGTTAACAACATTGAAACACATGATAAACTGTTATTTTATAAACCATGTTTCATGCATATTAGAATTCTTTTGCACTTTATATCTTTGCATACCTTGGGCACAAAACTCTGGTTTGCAATAATTCTGGTATTCCAATAAACTTTGCAGTAATTCCTAGTATCCCTCAAGTAATTGTTTTAACCATTCTCTCTTTCTGCTTTTATTTTGGTATTTGTAGAATTTTAAAATTAAAATTCTGCAACATTACAGGAGAAGTTACTAGAAGAGTCCTGAGTTCTGAATCAGATTATTTTTGTCAGGTAAAATGGAATCTGCAAAAATGAAATGTACATCAAATGCAAATGTATATGCTAAATTACCAATACCATTTGTCTTACTTCATTATTTATTCTTAGAATTATGATAGCACCAAAAGACCCCAAGCAAGATAAAGGCCCCATTGAGCTAGACACTGCACAAATACATACTAAAGGCATGTTTAAAGGGTGAGTTAGTTCATGGCAAGCCATTGTGTGAATCCACAGTAAGCAGCCTTGCTGCAAATTAATATTGCCATTTACTCAAACCGTAAGACACACACCTTGCCTGAAGAGTTTGTAGTTTAAACTCCCAAGGTGTGGGGAAAGGAAGTATCATTATCCCCATTTTTCAGATGAGGAAGTGAAACAAAGATTAAGCAATTTGCTAAAGTGTGTAGCAAGGTGGCTCTTCAACCTGCCTTTTCTGAGTCCCAGTTTAGTGTTTTAGCCACACGACTGAATGCTCTCCAGTGTGCAAGGAACATCTAATCTGCTACTTTCTCTACATCTTGCTAGTTCGCAGACTTACTGCTACTAACTGTGGAGGTGAGTCAGGTTGGGAGGGTTCCCATCAGGATGGAAGCAAAGGAATTCAAGGTTCATTGCACCTTAATTCTGAGCAGCTAGAATCTCTCCTTTGTCCCTGGTACCATGATCCTAGCTAACCCCCCAAAACTTTTAATAAACATGCCCGTTTCTAGACACCATCTTTCTGGAAATTACCCAGACTCCTAAGGGATAAATGGATTATAAAGGCATTCCTCATTTCTACATTAAATCCTCAGCAGAAGCTGTTGTAAAATTTGGATATCAGAAAGTGGCCCAGTTTCTCAGCTGATATAAATCTGCATAATTCCTTACAGTCTTCCACTGGCAGTATATGTAATTGCTAGGCACCAAATTGTATGTACTGTTTACCTGCATCATTTTGATAGTATATACATTATCGAAGTCCATAGTAAAAAAGGATAAATGCATTCCTGATATTAAATAAATAAGTAAAAAAGTTAGTGTATATACATATATAAAAAATTTTGATCATCAGTTTTATTTTCTTTGCCACTAGAATCAGAAATGCCAAAGCTTGACCAAACCTAAGTTCTGGAATCCTACTGATGCATAAGAAGGTGCATCCCTCAAGGTCTCCCTTTTATCACCCTTTTCTGCAATGTATTTTAATAAATGGGTTTAGAACTCCTACACTTCCAATATTATCACTGGTGCTGTTTACCTCTTCACCTGCCATGGCTCCTCCCAGCTAGGATATATCTGCAGACTTTCATCCACAAGAGCTATCACCCATTGTGACACCCAGCTGTCATTCCATTGTGATTTGCTCTTCCACTTTCCTTTGATTCCACTCTGCCTTGCCTCTCTCCAGCTAGCTGGCTAGCCTCTCTTGCATCCTTTGTGCTAAAACCCACTCTTGCCTTTTATGTCAGTCTCACTGATATGTCAGTCTGCTTACATGGTAGTCAGCATTTAGACCAACTTCTGTCACCCTCAGTGACATCTTTCAAAGATGATTACATGCCTTGCTGTTCATAAACCTGCAAACATGTCCATGCTGTTCTCATGTTAGCAATAGCCAATAAAGAAAAGTTGAAACACTTGTATTATAGAAATAAAACTATCATCCAGTGGCTTCCCAGTTGTGATGATTCTTGGGGTAGTGTAGCCTTTATTTAGTTTGAGTTGATATATTAATCAATAGTCCTCTGTGTCCCTTGTGAGTGAGTCTATCTCGCATGCTGCTACAGTTTTAAAATCAGCAGTTTGGGAATTACCTGAGGGATGTCCTTAGGTCTGGAGACTCAAGGAGCAGTGAAACACAAATACAGTGACCACAAGCACATCTACACTTGAGTAACTGTGCTTTTATTACACGTTTAATTAAGCAGATAATCAATGTCACAATAATGAATACATAAATGAAACCCAAGAGAGCCTGTGAAATACTCAGAAATGTACTCATACTCACATCCCCAAAGATATCATGGAGTTGGGTGGATCTCTCAACGGGTGGTCATTGGTGGAGGATCTCCTGTTGGGGGTCTTCCCTCCTTATCCATACAAGGGAACCCTTTTTATCCGGTGTTATAATCATACCCAACACCTTATGTATATGCATATGAAACTTTGGGGTGCCCGCCTTTCATAGCTTACCCTCTTAGTTCCCCTTTTTCTCATTATGTATCTATGTAAATAAGTCCCCATGGTAACCTGTAGTTACTGCAGAAATTCTCATGATGTTACAATTGTACATTGTGGCACGCTTTCCAGAACATCACCCTTTGACACATTCTTTACAGTAATCTTGTAATTTTCCTGGTATGTTATTCCTGAGTCATCTACTTATGTCAACCCTCCTTGGCCTGAGGCCTAATATGGCTAAGCTGAAATCTTACAGGCCTTAACCTGCAGACTTTGCATTATTTATATACCTAATACATACTCAATGAGGAGTCCTTGTGGCACCTTAGAGACTAACAAATTTATTTGGGCAATTCAATCATGGTGGATGTGGCCCATTCCCAACAGTTTACAAGAAGGTGTGAGTATCAACAGAAGGAAAAATATTTTTTGTAGTGACCCAGCCACTCCCAGTCTTTATTCAGGCCTAATTTGATGGTGTCCAGTTTGCAAATTAATTCCAGTTCTGCAGTTTCTCATTGAGGTCTGTTTTTGAAGTTTTTTTGTTGAATAATGGCCACTTTTGAGTCTGTTATTGAGTGTCCAGGGAGCATTGAAGTGCTCTCCTATTGGTTTTGAATGTTACAATTCTTGATGTCTGATTTGTGTCCATTTATTCTTTTGTGTAGAGACTGTCCGGTTTATCCAATGTACATGGCAGAGGGCCATTGCTGGCACATGATGACATATATCACATGTGCCAGCAATTAAATAAAAACAATTGGCTACAATAGCCAGGATTGTGAGTCACTTTGTTACCCTCACTTTCCCCAAATGAGTCACACTTGCTTATGCTTATTGGGTATCAGCTTCCTGACACCATCAGCCTGTTAGCCACCCAAGAGCTCTCCTCTGAGCTATGCCAGCCCTTACTTTGCCCTGTAGATTGACAATGAGTGCATAATAGTGAAAATAATCATAAGTTTATTATCAAAGATTCAAGAGACAGGTGAATAAACATCCTTTGTCTTCCAGGAAACCTGTTTCTCCATCTCTGCTGTGCTACAGCATCTAAGAACATAGTTTCAGTATACATACATAACTCCTTACATAGTGTCTGTACATACATTGTACAACAATAACAATAACCAGTGTGACCCTGGCTTTCACTTAGGACCTCACATGACATTTTTTAGTGAACTAGAATGTACAGACCAGAATCAGATATTCCTGTAACACTTTTGACAGTTGGAATTAAGGGGATTCTTGGGTCATACTAATGCAGGATGAGTCCAAAGAGCTAGCAACTGGCAAATGGAAGGCCCCAAATGAAATCTCAGCACTATTTTTCCGTTATGATATTGAGCCACCAGGATGTGATTTCCCAGCAATCCTCTCCACTTATTCACTTTTTGAGCCCACATCAAAGCCAATTGCCTTCTTCCCCAAATAATGATCTGAAAGAACTGTCATTTTACCCATTTTTGGGGGCAATGGGTAAAACAATATCAATTTTTAATATTATTAGGCCAAAGAAATATGTTGCAGGCATTTCAATCTACATTTGTTTCATTGTTTAATTCTTTTCCCTCACCAAATTTTGTTTGTTTGTTTTGTTTTGCTTACAACTTCTCTCTTCAGTACTTTTTCTCCCTAGAGTGTCTCTCTCTGTAGCACTGCAATTATGATAGAGATTATTATAATGTCAAAAAAAGAAAAATATATATGTGGTGTAACAAGTCCCAGAAAGCATATTGAAAGAGAAAGTATAATCAATGAAGTATAGATAGCTAGACAGACAGACAGACAATATAGGGATTTAAAACCAGCATAATAAAATGACACAAAAGACAGTAGCTGATTTGATTGAACACTTTTTCCTCAGCCCAGGAAACTACAGCAAAGTGGAATTTAAATTTTAAGTGGCTAAATTCTGTTTTTAGGCTGAAGGTAATAAACATTAATTGAAAATATAAAACCTAGCAATCATAAATTAAAATTTAATCTCTTTGTGCACACTAACAGTTTATATTAATTCTTCTTGCCTCCTTTAGAATAGGGTTAGCCAGTAATGTTTTGAAGCTTCAAATTATTTAGTAGTTTGTGCAGTTGTTAAATTACTCATTTTTTCCTTCCGATATAGATCCAAACTAATTAGCCTCATGGAAGCTGAGGTGGATGTTTTTCTGCTTATCTGAATACTTTTCAGAGCATATACCCACACACGCAACCCTTCATGTAGAGGTGCCTGGCTTAGTTAAGAACATAAGAATGTAAGAATTGCCATACTTGGTCAGACTAATGGTCTATCTAGCCCAGTATCCTGTTTTACAACAGTGGCCTATGCCAGGTGCTTCAGAGGGAATGAACAGAAAAGGTAATCATCAAGTGATCCATTTTATGATGTTATTTTAAAACAATTCTAGAATCTGGCCAGAAGGACAGGTACAATGTTCGATGACATCCTGGACAGAAATGAATGAAGAAAGAAAGAAAGAAATCTGGTGCTTCCCATTTTGTTGCTAAACTAGGAGTTAGAAGAGGTTTTAAACTAAATCAGAGGTGAGGCCTGTTTGAATAAAACAATAAATGAAATAAGTAGTGTGATTACCATTAACTGTAAAAAAGAACAATAAGTCAGTAGTGTCCATACATAACAAAATAGGGAATATCAATCAAACATTTAGCAATAACTCGAGATTTGCGTATTAAAGGAATCTGCCCCTTTGAGAAGGCGAAACTCACATGAGCAGATGTGGCAAGGCTATTTGTGCAGGGGTCTTTCATTCTGAAATGCTGTTATTGCTTACTTGGATTGTAAGATTTGTGTCTGAGGTCATCTTATTGTTATCTTTGTGTACTGCGCATTGCACAAAGGGGCCTAGGTCATGACTGAATGCATACACACCTACATCAGGCACAGGCAGTATCTAGGGGTAAAGATCTAGGGACTTTGCGGGGGAGGAGGACTGTAAAGAAAATAACTCATGGTGCAATAGTACTTATCCTATGGAATTCCCTAACTGGCCTGGTAGTGCAAAGGGCACCAAAGCAGTGGTGCAAAGGGTGCTGGATGGGATGGGGGACGGGGCAAAGATTTGGCCTTGTACGTCAGAATAAGTTAGAAATCCAAATTCTCCCTAAAAAATATATTTGCCAATCACTAAAATTAGATTTAAATTCCCTGTTATGGAAAACTACCATATCTCATCCACATGCCAGTGATCAATTCACTGGTGTCTCGCTGTCTCAGATGCATCAGAAACACAAAGCTGGGGACAAATGTTACACTTTCTATAACACTGTGTCTAGTTAGAAGTTCTGTAATGATGGCTACCCCCCACTGTTAAACATATATCACACCGAATCACATGGAGAACAGCAGCATCACATAAGGAGCTATTCTGACTCTGCTGCTTTGTGAGTTCTGAATCTAATT
Organism: Trachemys scripta elegans; assembly: GCF_013100865.1. Taxonomy (NCBI): domain Eukaryota; kingdom Metazoa; phylum Chordata; order Testudines; family Emydidae; genus Trachemys; species Trachemys scripta. The sequence goes on from NC_048298.1 coordinate 220,103,741, forward strand.
ACTGTGGCTCAGTTAATTTCCACGCCCAGAAGGACGGTGTCTCACTTGCTCAGTGACAGCCAAGGAGACGGGGATGGGGAAGCAAGTCTCAGGGCTCTGGAATAATTACAATGTAACACCATTGAAGCCAATGGAATGAATCACTTATGTAAAGTTAAGCACATATACCTCTACCCCGATATAACGCGACCCGATATAACACAAATTCGGATATAACGTGGTAAAGCAGCGGGTCACCCCGGGCCCTTTAAAGCGCCGCCTGAGCCCCGCTGCTTTACCCATTATATCCGAATTCGTGTGGAGCCCAGGGCCCTTTCAATCCCCGCCCGAGCCCAGTTGCTGGAGCCCGGGGCTCCGGCAGCTGGGCTCGGGTGGGAATTTAAAAGGCCAGAGGCTCCGGCCGCTGTGGGGAGCCCCGAGCCCTTTAAAGTGCCGCCTGAGCCCCGCTGCCGGAGCCCCGATGGCGATTTAAAGGGCCCGCATTAGATCGGATAGAGGTGTATATAAGTGTTTGTAGGATCAAGGATCTGGAGAGATTTTTGAGGCAATGTCACTAAAAAGTCTAGACAATATTAGCTAATATCAACAACTAAGCCAGAGGCATAGAAGAAATATTATTATAGTTTTCCATTCTGTATTGTATGTGTGTATTACAACCACATTCCACCATCTCCTGAAAACTATCTCCTTAAATATCACCTTTTTTAAAAAGTAGCACCTGTAATATTTACAACACAAACTTTTCTGTAAACTCTGGTAATGAGATTCGGTAACAGAAGAGATGAGGGATAAAGTCTAATTGCTTTTCCGACTCCAGAGATTCTAAGTGAAGTTTTAACATCTGGCACCATTCCATATCCTCAAAGAGCTACTGGATTTCAGGGAAGAGTCACTACTGTGATTTTGCAAGCACGGGGCACCCTTTTGACATTCAGTTTATTTTAATGACTTTTTGTATCTGTTAACATTTGATACATTTTAACATTATGTACTGTAGATAAATTCCTGCCCTGCCCCTCAATAACAGCAGTAGTCTAGATAAATATGTTTTTGTTGCTTACTGTGAATGTAAAATACACAAATAAACTGCATGACAAAAAGATTTATGATTACAAAATAATCTGTAATAATAATAATAAATAATAATTCATAATAATATTGCCTCTCCCAAGAGAATGTGCTATTACTGCATATAAGTGGTCTGTAACAGTAGCCATTCATTCTTATAGCAGTCTTAGACATCCGGTGGCTGGTTAGGTTAATCTTGGCAAATATTCCTTTTGGATACTTTGAAAAATATATTATGTATTTTCTTTCTTTCTTTCTTTCTTTCTTTCTTTCTTTCTTTCTTTCTTTCTNTGTATTTTCTTTCTTTCTTTCTTTCTTTCTTTCTTTCTTTCTTTCTTTCTTTCTTTCTTTCTTTCTAGAGTCATTACTCTGTGTCCAGGAGGTCATCAAACATCGTACCTGGCCTTCTGGCCAGATTCTAGAATTGTTTTGAAATAATATAATAAAATGTGAATGTATATAAATTGTTACTTTCTCTACAGTTATGAGCTAATTTTACTTTGATTTCTGTGGGGCTGTTTACATTACTATTCTCAGTTATATCACGTTTTTTTCTGGTATAAATGTACTGTTCTTAAATTAATCTGTGTTCTAATCTGTTCAGAAAATTAACCTGGATAAGAATCAATTTTCACAGAGCAATGTTAAAACAAAAAGTTCTTTCTTAGGACCAGGTGTTACTTGGAAGCAAACTAGAGGAATTCTCTGTAGCCCTAGCATTTCTGAATTATGGACCTAGGTCTTATTGAGTACTCAAGTTTAATTTATTTTAAGATATATTACATTTTCAAAACAAATTTTCACCAGTTTTGTTTTTTCCAATATGAGGCTTTTCTTAGTGACTGATGTGAGGTGTTGCTTTGAGAAGTTCTGTGATGGACTCCTTCAGTTTTAAAGATTCTCGCTTCTGAATTCAATTTTTTTGTGACTTGATCAAAATGTCACTTTGCTGTAAATAAATAAACAAACAGACTGCATAATTGCCCCAGAAGAACATACCAAGGGGATTGTTTCATCTATCTTGTGCTGAGTAGTAACATTAGAGAACTCCATGATTCTAAAATTAAACTGGCTGTTTCCTAAGAGAGCTATTTATAGAAGTGCTGAAAGAGCAGCTAACATTCTAGGCATGTGCACACAGACTAGCTTCCTGGTGCCTCCTCCAAACTCTTCTCTCTCACAATCTGTACTCCTCCCTTCAAGTGCCATGCAGGTTGTGATGTCTTTCCTTTTAACAATTTTTGCTGTTGTATCTTTTGTGCAAGCATTTGCTGACTTGCTGGGGCCAGATGTTACTAGTACATAGCCCACCCTAGGGACATGGGTCCAGATTTTTAAAGGTATTTAGATGTCATTGCACTCAACACTGCAACACCTAACTGACTTAGGAGCCTAAATCATATTTGCAAAAGTTATTTAGGCACTTAAGGAGTCTAAATCCCATTGACTGTAAATGGGATAATGGCTTCTAACTGTCTACATCCCTTTTGAAAATGAGATTTAGGTTCCTAAATCATTTAGGCATTGCAATGCTGAGCACAGCAATGCCTAAATACCTTTAAAAATATGGGCCATTGCTTTTACCACCAGCTCATTGCAGCCTTTTTGGGCTTATCGACCTTCAAGTGTGGCATCCTGTTGGTCCCCTGCATTGTTTATATATCTTGTTTCTGACTCATGTCAGACCAGCTGATGGCTGAGGCTCTTTCTAAATCTTGGCCTTAGCTCTGTCTGAGCAGATGTGCCAGTTTCTGCCTCTACTCTGCAGTTATCTTCAGTTTTGACTCCACCACTGTACTAGTCTGTAGCTACTTCGTGTGCATGTACCCCACTCCAGCTTGGACTGTTGCCTTTCGCTATTTCATTGTGGGTCTGTGTAATAGTTGGACCCAGGCCTGCTCACTTGTATGTACTGGCCTCAGGTCCTTGGCTCCTTTGTTAAAGTAGACTGCCTGCTTAGATTGATGTTCTCTGAACTGTTTCTGTGTCCTGTTTCTCATTTCTCTGCTGGGCTGCTGCAGACTACCCTCATGGGAAACAGAGTTTTGGTTTTCTGACTGTGACAGTCTGTACCCTTATGTTCACCCTTTTTACACAACTATGATAAATTTTGTACAAAGTATGCTGAACATTATTGTCCTGGTAAAATATGTGCGTCAACATTGTATGTAAAGTGAGAAAATTCTACTGTTTGACTTTAATGAGACATGCTCCAAGCAGGTACAAACCAGTTCCTCAGAGACAAAAGACACACTACTGCCTCAGCCTGGTATAAAAAAAATCAAATGGACTATCACCTGATTAAGCAGCCATTCTTTGGCAGGAAGAAGGGTGTGAGTGAGAAATTTTCATTTTGGCAATGGAACACCTGGAGGTTCCCATGTAAACAGACTGGTTGTCATCTAAACCCCAGCTGGAGATGATTCTCAAAGAGGAGGAAAAGATATAAAACTTAGTAACAGAGACCCTAAATCACTTCTCTCTCCTCAGCTCTACTCATGGCACCAACGTTTGAAAGCCAAAGGAAGCATCATTGAATTAGGGAACGGTCCTGGCTGAAGAAATTCAGCCAGACTACTGTAAGCATGTGGTAAGAAAAATCGTTTTGCTTTAAATTCACTTAGCTTGTTAAGTTAGGTATTAGTTTGTGTTTTACCTTTTATTTCTTTGTAACCAATTCTGACTTTTATGCCTTATTACTTGTAATCACTTAACATCTCTCTTTCTGTAGTTAATAAGCTTGTTTTATTGTTTTACTAAACTGGGTTGTGTTTGGATTGAAGGGTTTCAGAACCTCCATTTGAGATAACAGTGTTCATGCATATTATTTTCTATTAATGAAATTATGGACTTTCTATAAGATTGTATTGTCCAGGACGCTACTGGGCACTACAAGACGCACATTTCTGGGAACAAATCTGGGACTGGGAATTTGCTGGTGTCACTCTGCTATATAAATCAGGAGTGACTGGCTAGAGCACTCATATCATTTTGCATGGTAGAGGCTGTGTGTGAACAGGCCAAGAGTGGTTGTTCTCACACCAAAGCAGTGTAAAAGGCCCCCAGGTTGGAGAGCTGAGAGGGCAAAGCTGTTCAACCATCCAGATTGTACTATGGATAATGTCACACTGACTCATCAGTCCCTGTGTTGGGCTAGTACCTAGTCCCTGGAAGGATGTATTATGATGGCTCAACATTGCCAGATAGGGATCCCTTCTTGTCTATTTTGTCTAGGTCATCAGTCTCTTGGCTATCTTTACTGCTGATTCTGCCTTCCCATTGTTTTGGGGGAAAACATCATGTATTCAAATTAGCATTTGGCACTGATTTTTTTGAATTCTGTTGCAGTGTATTGTGGCCCAGTGTCCAAGCATAGAATGCCTTGCAAAATGTGCCTTCAATTGCACACTTCGAGCAGTTCCATGCACACTCTCAGTTGGGCATTCATGCCTGGCCAGTAGATACACACCCAGACATAGGCACTGACTTCCCTTCTTTCCTATGGGTGCTCGTCCCCCCTCTGCTCCCAGCCCTGCCTCACTCCACCCCTTCCATGAGACTCCTCCCCTGCCCTGCCTCTTCCCACCCCTAACCCACCCCCATTCCAATCCCTTCCCCAAAGGCCCCCCTCCAACTCCACCTCCTCCCTGCCCCCATTCCAACTCCTTCCCCAAATCCACGCCCCAGCTCTGCCTCCTCCCCCGAGCGCACCACATTCCCACTCTTCCCCCTCCCTCCCGGAGTGTGCTAATGCTGCCAAACAGCTGTTTGGTGGCAGCCAGGCAGTAAGTGCTGGGAGGTAGGTGGAGGAGCAGGAATGCAGCATGCTCAGGGGAGGAAGAGGTGGGGGGGGTGAGGGGAGCTTGGCTGCCAGTGGCTGCAGAGCATCCACTAATTTTCCCCCGTGGGTGCTCCAGCCCTGGAGCACCCACGGAGTTGGCGCCTATGCACCCAGGCACGTCTCTATCCCCAGGTGTGAAGCATGAATCCGTCTCATGTCAACTTTTAAATCTGATGGGATTATAGCTAGGTCTGTTTTAAATAAAACCACATCTTGCACACACAGCACATCCCTTACCTGGTAGTAGGGGTAACCTTCTGTGACACTTGGTCCTTATGATATGGCTAACTCTGGAGTTGCAACAGATTTACTTCCTGTATAACCCCACCTATTTGGTACTTTGTTAAATTGCTTTGAGCCTCCCATCTAAGATGCGATGATATTTTAGCCTCCTGGGCAGTACCTAACAGTGATGCAGTCTCAATATGTATTTTAGTCATTTGGGTGCACTCAGCAAAGGTTTCTTTATGATGCTTTCTAATGGCTTGTGATCAGATTACACATCCATCTTGTGCCCAGCTCGTTCCATTCCAAATAGCACAGCCAGGAGCTCCTTTTCTAGCTGAGCATGTCTGATGTATTACAGGTTGGGTAATAAGATGAGAGGACTCCATGTTTTCTAAAATTAAACGCTTCCTTCCTGCAACATGTGCTCCTCCCTCCAAGTTCGATGCAGGTTGCTACCGAGTTCATTCACATTCAGATCTCATCCTTCTTGTATAGGAGGTCAGCTGCTTTTGAACACCATCTTCAACCTTCCTGAGGCCTGTGTGTGGCTTTTCATAGGGTTAAGATCCACATATGGTAAGAGGATGTGGATTGGGCCAGCTGGTGGCAGAAGTGGACACCCATGTACTATGATATATAAGAGTACCTTGATGGGTGAGGGATGGATAGATACTGGAGAGGCTGATGGACACACATTTTCTCCTTTGGCACAGCAGAGATTAGCCTGAGGGTTGAGGATTTCTGGGGCTCCTTCAGCCCTGGAGGCAAGCCCCACAGCCATTTCCTGGGGAGGGCAAACCCACCCCTTGACAGAACAATTGGGGAGAAACTCTCTGAGGGGATCTTCACAGGGGTTTTATCCACTTTAATCCCCTCCCATGGGTTTTAGCACAGAAAGGACCAAGCTGGCCCATATATACTTGTTGACACGCTAAACAGTGAACAAAAAATTAAAATACTGTGCCACTTGCTGAAAAATAGTACAGATCTGTGTAAAATCTGCACATATATTGAAGAATTGGTTAGTTCCTTGTTGATTGTACATAGGTACCCATTTCCCCTCTGTCTGGTGGGTACTCGACCCCGCCCCGCCCCTGGCCCCACCCCACTCCGCCTCTTCCCACCGCTGCACCGCCCTCTCCCCACCCCCATTCCACTCCTTCCACAAAGTCCCAGCCCCACCCCGCCTTTTCTCAACCCAGCTCTGCCCCTTCCCACCCCCTTCTACCCCCCTCCCCCAAGTCCCGCCCCTACCCTGCCTCTTCTCCTCCTCCTCCCCTGAGCGTGCCGCATCCCTGCTCCTCCCCCTCCCTCCCGGAAAGTCCTAAGCACCGCCAAACAGCTATTAGGTGGCAGGGGGACAGGAAGCGCTGGGAGGGAGGGGGAGAAGCGGGGACACGGCGCACTCGGGGGTGGGGGAGAAGAAGGAGGCAAGGAGGGGGCAGCTTGGCTGTCGGTCGATGTGGAGCACCCGCTAATTTTTCCCCGTGGGTGCTCCAGCCCTGGAGCACCCATGGAGTTGGCGCCTATGTGATTGTGAATGAGAGATTTGAAAGGATAGGTATAACACTGTTCTTGTTAATGCTCCCTTAGAATATTGGTTTAAATTCTTGCCAATGAGGCACTGGATATTATGGGGGGAAATAGATATTTAGAATCCAATTGACATTGTGCACAAGATTATAACACAATGGAGGTATAATATATCAGATTTGGAGCTAACAGATTACCAGTGTCTCTCTAAGAAGGAGCATGCAAAGTTTTAAAGGACACTGTCAAAGTAATTTTGTTAGTTTTTAAGAACGTTTCATTTGCTGTCATCTATAACTCCTTATAGGTTTGATCCTGAAATGTATTTTCTTCTCATTGTTCTCTTTGTTTGTCATTATAATGCCAGTTTGTTTTTAAATTTCATTATAGCATCTGTTATTTTTAAAGGAAAAGCTCCAGTATATAAAGAATTATCTGGAGTTTGCCACCAAACATGAAGGAAAAGGAGATCAAATGCTGGGTCTTCCAGTTTTAAGTAATACTTTAATTTAAGCATTACCAGACTCCCTATAATTACTTACAGATTTGATTTTAATTCATATACATCTATTTTGCTATGAGCACATCTTCTATCTTCTGAAAAGGAATGCAATCAGGGCCTGATTCAGAGCCCACTGGAATGAATGAAAAAAATTCCAATTGACTTTCAGTGGGCTTTGGGATCAGCAAAGTTTCAATTCTATATAATGTTATTCATAGGTCTTTTTGAAAACAGATTCATATGATCAAATATCAATTTCTGACAGCACATTTTGAGATAGTGAATGTTTATTGGTGATATTTTTGTGATTTATAGCCATGTTATGGAACTTGTAGAAATACTTAAATACTGTGTCTGTGTACATTTACTTACTTAGGGGAAGAAAATTGTGGGGGGCCTAGAAAATGTCTCAGAGCAGAATCCAGCAACCTAAGGAGAGTCATACCCTGTATGAATGAAAAGTAAAGTGAGTTTTTAAAGTTAATTTTGGGTTGAATTCCCCTCTTGAACTGGCCATTGGAAGCATTCAGCTGATAATCTAATCTTGACATTATTCCTGTTCTCTTAACATTTCCATATCTAATTTTAAAGAGGATCATGTCCTACTTTTCAAATTAATCTATTCTGAATTAATTTAGAAAATAAACAGTTAAAACTGTCCTATGCTGGTCTGTAGGCAGAGCTATAGTCAGTGGTTAATTTCTGCAATATTCATGATCTGGAGACTTTTTCTTTCTGGCAATTCTTTGTACTTTTTGATATACCTCCAGCAGCAAAATCAAATCTACTAGCGAGGGAGGAGTCGAAAACCAAATCACATTACTCGCTGCATTTTATCAAACCTTACAAATTTTTAATGTCAAAACATAACATTAATGAGGGCAATGAGTTTCCAGTCCTGGGTCAGATTTTTCATAAGCGTTCAGAACCCATCATTTGTCAATGGGAGTCTGGCCACTTCCTATTTCTCTTTTGAAAATCTGGCCCATTCTGGTACAAATTCTGCCCTCATTCCCACCCATGTGACACCAGAATATTTTTCCATTCTATTGTTCCTTAGCCCAATCCTAAAAACTCTTACTCACCTTGGTTTCAATGAGGATACTTGGTTGAGTAAGCACTACTTGAGTTAGGATCATTCCCTCTGTATGCCTCTGACTTAATCTGAACCCCCTGATCTCAGATTCTTACACTGATATCCTAACTCCATGAAAGTAAAATGTTTGGCAGGATGTACAGTTATACTGGGGGGACGTGTCACTGAGGGAACTTGCTGGGAACAGGATCATTGACTGCCCTGATTCTGACACCCAGGCTTGCCCTCCTCCCACCCCAGATAAGACTGAGTCTGGCCTGGCCAAGGTCAGGAGGAAGAAGGGTCCAGACAGGGGTGAGCCCCATCCGAGAGAGCAATCGGTTCCATCAAAGAGAGCTGCTGTGCAATGCAGCCACCATGCTGCTATGGCCATGCCCACTCCCACAGGGAGAATCAGGGGCATCAGGGGGCAGTTGGGGTGTCAGGGATAGGACTGAAGTGTGTGTCAGGGTGGATGCTCTGAATGGAGAGTGAGGGGAGTTTCTGAGACACTGGCTTGGCCCTCACAGTGCCTGCACCAGGGACAGAAGAAGTTGAGAGTGGCACGTTTAGTGACATGAGTAGTATATGGAAGTTTGCTGGGAGGCATCACATGCACACAATATACAGGGAATGTTGGTGAGAAGTAAAGGGGACACCCCACAACTTCTCCTGCCACCACTAAAAAAGACAAAAGTAAGGCAGCCTATACAAATAGTAAGGAGGCCTACTCCCATTCTAATACCCCCTCTTCCCATAATTGGAGCACAGCTTGCTGCTCAGTAAAGTATCTTTGCAATTAGCTCCTTACGTGCTCAAATCTCTAAAGAATTCAATTTAAAAACCCTTAGACAATTTCTACACTATAGAAATTGTATTTATAATCCCTGAAATATTAATGTCTGAGGACTTGCAAAGCACACACACATTTTATATTGCTTTTGGACACACTAACCCTATCATGTTCACAACTTGAGTGTCTATGAAAAACAGACCAGTAGAATGAGACTCCCTCCTGCAGGCAATTATCCAAATTGGATTCTTGACATAAGGACGTTTTTTCACTCTATGGCAAATTTTTAGAAATGGAAAAATGTGTAGTGATATAGTCAACAAAACATGGAGTAGCCAGTAGGGCCTTGCAAAGAAATGTATAATATGGATATGGACCATCTAAGGATATTGCAGATACCAAAAATATACTGAAGAGAGAACACTTGGTTTCTTTTATTGCTGCTTTTACCCATCGCATCAAACACAGTGATTTATATTCTCTCTACTGATGAATCACTGTAATTTTAAGGATATATTCAAACTCATGTCTTTATATGCTAACAGCACATTTTATTGCTCCATACCAGCAAGTTTTCAAGTATTACAAAATGTCACATCTGAATTCTGAGGAACAATTTGATGCTGAACAAGCAGTCACATAACTGACTTTTTGAAAAAAACTGCATTTGTTAAGTTTCTAGACAGTTTTTGGAGAAACTAAGGTTATTTAAAACTAGGATATACAAACATTAGTATGTGGCTAAGAGGCTGACTTAAATTCACCACCGAGGATGCAGTTGAAGACAAATGGCACATGGAAATCTTTAAGCCTTTGATCAGTGGGGAAATAAGTTTTTGTGAAGAGGAAAACAACCTGAAACTTATATAAAGGTGTGACTGGAGTCCCAGGGAGCCAACTGAGGTCACTCAATTAGGGTGAACTGTAAAGAATGGGGCAGACAATCCCCAAAGCTGGTGGATAGTCCAATACTTAGATTTACCAAGCCCGCACAAAACATCTTCTATAATACCTCACTGGTTACCCAGAAGCCAACAACACAGTTCCCTTAAAGTAACCCAGCCTCAGGCTTCCACCTAGATACCCAAGTCAAATATGATGAGGATTACTGAAAATCTTATTCATCATATAAAAAAAGTTCTACCAATCCCAAAGGATTACCTCCCAGATAAATGAATATTCCAGATCTTATCCAAATGCACACTTACAGCCAATTCTTATTAACTAAACTAAAATTTATTTAAAAAGAGAGAATTGGTTAAAAGATCAGTATACATACAGACATAAGTACAATCTTGAGACTCAGATTCATAGCAGAGATGGTGAGCTTTTTAGATGCAGAGTTCTTTCAGAAATAGTTTACAGGTTATAGTCCAATGTTTATATTCAGGGCGGTCCAGTCAGGACTGGGATCTCAGTCCTTATGGCTTACGCTTCCCCTGCATGAAGCCTCAAGCAGATCGGAGATCACAGTTTCAGGTCCTCTTGTGACAGCTCAGAGTCCTTAGGAGAACAATAGGTACTCATGGGGACTTTGAAGTGCGCCCATTTCCTAAGCATCATGGGTAATTATCCACACAGTTTAACATAAGACAATTGCCTATTTTTCCACAGTTCACAGATGATTTGCTATACATTTCAAAGAGAGATGAATACAGCGATATCCTATGTTCACAGTTCATTTAAATGTTCTGATGTCCCTTTGATCTCTGAATTAACAAAATAGAGCATAGACAGGGAACGTTTGATTACATTGTTGACCTATACCAATATATATGTAAATACACAAAACACAAACATTATCTACCCATAAGTCTTTACGGTTAAATTTTAGTCATTTATCCTGCAGGATGCTTAACCGTTTCTAGTCATGCGTCACAAAAGGACTAGCACTTCAGCTGATGTAAATTGGCACCATCCCATTACCTTCAGTGGATCTATATTGATTTACACTAACTGACAATCTTGCTCAAAAGTTTAAAGTAATGTATGATCTCTACTAGGAATACAATGACAGATTTGGTTTTCTAATTTTTTTAATTAGATATTAGCCAAACTCATTGGGGTATATAAGATATCCTTATGTCTTGTCTCAGTAACTCTTGTGAAATGTAATTTATTACAGTATTTGCAACATCATGTGCTAGTATTAATTGGACATAAAAGTTTTCATTTCCATTATAAACCACTATTTTCAGTCTTCGATAATTTTCTCAAAAATTCTCTTTTGGCTGAAGTTAGACATGCTTGATTTTAGTCTGAGAGATGCTGTGGGACAGGTGCTCAGGTATATAATTTTCCGCTTTGGAATTTTACCACTCCTTCAACATTATGAAGTTTTGCCATGAATCCATACAAAGCAGCTTCCATAAGAAATTTCTATATAGGTTCAGCAGTTTTGTAACAAGATACCATAAATTGTAGATATTGTATTTATAAATATGTGTGTTCTATTCTTTTAAGACAAAGTATAAAATATTTTTATTCTTTAGCTATTTTGCAAATCGATACATTGTGACAAGTATTATTTCCTAAAATACAGAAAAAAAATCTTACTGCAACTTTTATATAGGGTTGCTATGTGAATGTCCTGTAGATATCTCAGCAAGCTGTGCTGTAACACAATATGTGTATAGCCTCCTAGCTGTAAATTGGAGCATTGTTATGTTACTCATTCTCTTGGAAAAACTATTTTCATGTTTTGTTTGGAAAGAGCTTTAGTTTTGCAACTGACGTGTAGGTACTTTAGTACTGTCAGGCTCTAGTAGAACGTCTGGATTATAAACAGAAGTAGCCTTCATTTATTAAGGTAGAAATTCAGTGCAGGAATTCCAGCAGTAGTATTAAAAAGGGCAGTTGCAGTGGATGTGGACAGAACTAACAATGATGCTAGCCAGCTGGTTATTTGGGAAGCACTGTTGGAATGGAAGGGTCTCTTTGACCATTAGGCCACATTTTGATACGCTCTGGAGTATTAGTCCATGTAGGCTTCCACCATGGAACATCAAATGGATCTATAGTGGCCCAGTAGACAAGTGGGGTTCTGTATTTAGAACATTGGACCAAATTGTCACTGACACAAAAGCCCTTCTCCATCATTGCCAATGTTAGCAATATTTGGAGAACTAATGCAGACAGCCTACTGGCTTCATCATTGTATTATCTTCCTGGGAGAAGTCTAACTGACAAATTGCTGAAAACACTGTTGTAAGCCAGCCGGCTGTTTATACTAGGGCACTATCTTTACTAGGTTAGCAACAATGCCCTTTTAAGGCCATCTGGCAGTGTAATTGATGTGGAAGTAAATTACATGTACACCTACTTTAAAGTCGATTTATACGACAGAGTTTGTGCAAAGGGACTAATGTAAATGAGACTCTGGTGCTTACATCTCCTAAACTGAAAGCTCTTTTTGTTTTCCTAGTTGCTAGTGGTGTCTTCTGTTAAAGTTTACTCAAAGAGGCATTCATGGTAGTTGGACGTCTAACTGCCATTGAAAGTACCCGGTAATTGGGAATTAGGTACCTAGTTGCCACTTTTTACTTTGACAATTTCCCCATAAGCTCTCAAATGGAAGAGCTATCATCATTGTCTTCCCTTTGCTTAATGCTCCTCAAATGTGGAAGCAATGATGATTAGTAGCATTGTGTCTGAAGTTGCTTTGTGTATATATAGTTAGTTTGCAAGGTTAGCAGCACTAGTTATGCATCCGAAGAAGTGGGCTGTAGTCCACGAAAGCTTATGCTCTAATAAATTTGTTAGTCTCTAAGGTGCCACAAGTACTCCTGTTCTTCTTTTTATGAATAATCGCAATCCTATATAAGGATAGTAATGGGAAAGCATTAGACGTGTAATCACTTACAACTTTAGAGGGTAGATAAAAATCCCCTAGGATGATGAATTCCATGTATTGCTGCTGGAGAGTAGGCTGACCATTTGAAAAAAAGTGAGACACAGAGCCATGAAAACAATTGTTCTTTACCCCGTCTTCTGTAATTTGATGCAGTTTCTGCAACAAACTCACTTTTTTTTTTTGTAAAAATACAGCAGGAATAACTGTAGTTAACACTAAAATTAAATAGCCCTATCTGCCGTCTAAATAATTTGTGCCAAATTTTGAAGTCAGTGGAAGCTTTGCTGAATTAGAAACCTTATTATTTTCCCCATTATTAGCTAATAATAAAAAAGGTGATCACCAATGCTGTTAAAGAGCCTCGGGTGAATTTTAGACAGAAGTCATACAGTGAAGGTGACATGTTCACTGGTGTGTTTGCTTATGTCCAGGACTTGAGATGGCTAACAGAAATATTAGTACCTAACCTCTGGTCCTCATTGTGAAAAAGCAGCTGCTAAATATAACCTACCTCATTTACAGGGATAGCACAACTCAAGGCTTTCCTAATTTATAGATTACTTATATACTGTCAATGTGACTGCACTCAAGTTAAAGGTAATCAGTTTTAATGACTGATTGGAAGTTAATCCAGGCAATCATACAGAAAGAGGCCTAATATTATTTTATTGGCAGAGCTTCAGCTATCTTCTTCATAACCTCCCATTGCTTGTGTACATTTCTGATGATCAGGTGGGCTGATGTGCTTTATCTACTGTCTGATAGTGATCTCAAGGGGATGTCTTACATTGACCAGTGTGCTTCATCTCAAAACTGAAAGAAGGCAATGGATGACAATAATAGATGCTTATAAAGTGGATCAGAAAAGATGCTGATATAGGTGGATGTTTAGGATCTAAATGCATATGCCATCAAAAGAGGAAAGATCACCTGAGGATAATTCAAGGATTACTTATTCAAGTTTTAATGCAATGAGCATGGAAGGGCCATAATTAGTTAAGGACAGTCTTGCATAATCTGTGCATGAGGTAATATCTTGTATTGGACAGTTGGTGAGAGAGGCAAGCTTTTGAGTTTCCACAGAGCTCTTCCTTGGGTCACTTCTTCAGCTTCTGTGCAAGCTCAAAAGCTTGTCTCTCTCACCAACAGAAGTTGGTCCAATAAAAGATATTACCTCTGCCACCTTGTCTCTCTAATATCCTTGAACCAACACAGTTACAACAACACTGTGTGGGCCTGGTCTACACTACAAAGTTAGGTCGATGTTAGCCATCTTGCGTCAACCTAGTTGTGCACGTATGTACACTTAAATTTGTCTCCCACCGATATAAGTGCCCTGTTATGCAGACATAGTAACACCACCTCTCCAACTGTCAAAGAGCCATGGTCAATGTGCTTAGGTTGATGCAGCATGAGTGTAGACACTGCGTTACCTATGTTGAGCATAACAGTCCTCCAGAGGCTGTCTCACAGTGTCTGACACTGACCGCTCTGGTCACAGTTGTGAACTCCACAGCCCAGGTGGCAATATACCAGGAGGACACTCTATCCATGAAGCCCCACAAGTTTTTGAAATGCAATTTCTGATTGCTTGTTGACCACACCTAGTAGCTCTCCAGTGTTGTGCACTGCTGCTGAACCAACCATGCCAGCTGCACACTCCAGACACTCCCTGGCTAGGAGAAGACAGGAGATATTGGATCTCCTGGGCCTGTGGGGAGAAAAGGCTGTGCAGGCACAGCTCTGAACAAGCCATAGAAATATCAACATCTTTGAGCACATTACATGGGGGATGCAGGACCAGCAGCAGTGCTGCATGAAAGCCCAGGATATGCGGCAGGCACACCAGAAGGCCAGAGAGGCCAACAGTCAGTCCACTGCTGAGCTACAGACCTGCTGCTTTTCAATGAGCTGTATGCCATTCTTTGCAGAGATCCCACCACAACTGTGGGAAACCTCTGAGGAGTGTGAGTCACAGGGTGGAGGAGGAGGATGGGGGACATACGACTTGGGGGGTCCAACTATGCCATAAGGCAGGACATGTTTGAGACTCCACAACAGTCCAATCAGTCCTGACAGTTGAGCACGGACGAGCCCGATGCACTGGAAGAATCTTCGGGTAAATGTGTAAATTTATGTCGCATTGCAGTGATGGTGCCCCCAACTTAACAGTACACAGCTATCGACTTTGAATTAATTTACTCCTGTATAAGAGGTAGTGGTACAACAAAGAGAGGTAGAGTTGTTATCTGCTTTTCATTGCCCTGTACAGTTAGTTGGGGAGAACAGAGGCATGCAGAACAGTTTGTTTATGTGCATAGGGATGTCCCTTGAATCCTCATGAGAGATCTCAATGAAACTTTCATGAAGGTACTGCACAATTTTCTCCCAAACACTTCTAGGGATGACAGCCTTATTTCTTCCTCCATGGTAGAACACTTTCCCACACCACTGAATGATAACTTCAGCAGACACCATTGCAATATACAGGCTAGCAGCATAAGGGCCAAAACAGCTTTGAAATGTCAACAGCAGCAGTGCTCTTTCTGTCTTTCTTACCTGCAAGAGTGAGATATCAGCTAAAATCACCACTGCCTGTGGAAAATGGTATTCAGTATTCAGTGCCTTTGTACTATACTCATAGTTTCATGCAAACAAGCAATTCCTTCCTCATTTTCCTCACCCCTGTTGGCCCATACTCACATTAGCTGGTGCTGTGAGTGGCGTCGTGCACAAGCAGTCCCATGCAGAAGTGTCAATAATTATGTCTTGTTTAAAACTTTAGAGAAGCAAGATAAGGGAGTGCTGAATCTGAAGTTTCACTTTCCTTTGTGATTATACTGATAATGTTACCGCTGTGTGTTTTATTTGCAGCTGCTGCCATTGTGGCCTTAACGGGTTCCCCCTTCACATCGGCAGAATGCCTGCACCAGATAAGGAGGACAAAGAAGAGGATATAGGATGCCATGTTCATTGAGATCCTGGAAGCCAGTGCTTCATCAGACCGTTAGCACAGGGCCTGGAGGGTGAACATCTGGACAGCCTGGAGAAGGAAAGAGTGGAGAGGACAAATGCCCAGGAGTCCCAACAGCAAAAGGAGAGGGAGATGCACCAGGACATAATGGGGCTTTTCTGGCTGCGACACAGATGCTGCAGTTTCTTGTGGACCTATAGGCTACAGGATCCTGGGCCTGACTCCCTCTGCAGTCCATGGAGAACTCCATTGTAGCACCTCTCTACAACCCCCATCAACTTTCCATGTGGCACCAGATGCCACTGCCCTACTCCTACCACTCCACCCTGTGGGATATGAAAGACATGGTTGCTGTATGTGCAGCTAAAATGCACATGGAAGTTCTTTCCCCTTCATAAGTTCTGTTATATTAATTTATTACATTTTTAATTGATTTGCTATAAAATTGTGCAACATATGCTGCAGCGTGCCTACCAGTTCTGAAAGCAACAAATTATTTGTTACTTTACAGTGTGACACAATTTAGAGGATCTGTGAAAAATACTGTGAAATAATCATAAATGTACAGCAAGCACCACAAAATTAATACCTGCATTGATAATGTTGTATTCATAAATGTACACCAAGTGACACACAATTCCTAACAGGCCCCAAAACAGGAGGGCCAGGTACAACACAGTATACCACAATGCATCACTGTGACTCAGTGTTAAAATGTTCCTTCAAAGCCTCCCTGGGCTGTATAGCTCCACGTTGAGCTCTTCTAATAGCCTTTGTTCAAACTCGGCAGACAGATGCTCCACCTCTGCCCTCCACCCTTGTGGCAACTTTTACCCCTTTGCTTCACAGATATTATGCAAGACACAACATGCAGCTATAACCATTGGGATAGTCTTCTCCCTGAAATCCAATCTTGGAAGTAAACAATGCCAGCATTTGTTCAATCTACCAAAAGCACATTCAACTCTCACTCTGCACCTGCTGAGCCGATAGCTGAATCTTTCCTTGGTGCTTTCAAGGTGGCTGGTTGATGGCTTCATGAGCCAGGGTAGCAAGGGATAGACAGGGTCCCCAAGGATCACTACTTGCATTTTAACATTCCCCAGGTAATCAGCCAGTTGGGAAAGAAAGTCCTTCCTGGGTAAAGAAAGTCCCTGTTTGTAGCTTTCTGAAATGTTCCATGTTCTTAAAGCGAGCATCATTCACCTTCCCTGACCTGCCCACATGATGTCAGTGAAAAATCCTTGGTGATCATCCAAAGCTTGCATAACTATAGAAAAGTAGCCCTTTCTGTTAATGTACTCTGCGGCAAGATCCAGGGCCAAAATAGGGATATGCATGTCGCCTATTGCTCCCATGCTGCGAATCCATCCACTATATCCTACAAGAGTCACATCCTGTGTAGCAGGAGATGATTAAAGGACCTGGACACTTGCATGACAACTGCCCCTTCAGTGTGTTTTTCAACTCCAGAATGATTTCCTACTGAATGGTAGCAATCTGACATTGCAAGTTTCCACAGTGTGAGCCACTTGCTTCTTCACTGTCAGAGTAGCTCTCATTTTGGTGTTCCTGTGCTGGAAGATTTGGGAAAGCTCAACACACAGATCCAGGAATATGGCCTTGTGCACCCAAAGTGTTGCAGCCATTGCTCATCATCCCAAGCCTGAATTATGATATGATCCTACCAACCAGCCTTGTTTCTCAGTCCCAAAACTAGCACTCCACCATCTGCAGCTTCTCCATGAATGCCAACAACAACCTTGAGTTATATCTTGCTATGTCCCACAACAATCTGTCCTCCAAGGAATCATCATGTTCCCTGCTCATGTGGTTCTTCTTACAACTCTGCAAATACCAGAGGATCATGTGTCCTTTGCTTGCGACTCTTATAACAATAGGGCAGAGCTGTGCAGGCTCCATGCTTCTATCAGAGTTGGTGAATCGCAAGGAGGGTTTGTGGGATTTTGAAAAAAGGGGTGGGAATTATGGGATATAGATGACATTATGGGATGGAGAAGACAGTTGCATGCTGGGAACTTGACCCCTTTTTCCCAGTCACCCCTGCACAACTCATTTCAGTCTCATCATGCATTTCCAAAAGCAAAGAGCTGAATGCTGGTGATTTGCACTCCTGGTGAGTATGTGCATCGCTGACACAAGGAGCCAAGTTTGCATGCTCACAAGTGCTATACTAACTACAGCGGCTTTATGCTGATGTAACTTATGTCAACCAAAGTTTGTAGTGTTGACATAGCCATAGTCTATGCATAACTCTTATATCATGCATGTAAGATTCTTGCAGAGTGACATGTTCTCAGAGGGAGTGAGGTACTGAAACCAAGGCACAAACCAGCTGTAGAAAGTGGTAAAACCAAAGAAAGAAACTTTTTATTGGATTATCTTTAGAACCAGGCAATGGTGCCAATTGCCTGTTAGCAAGCGGAGGTCTGATACCCTGCAAGAAGGTTTATTCTCCTCAAACTCATTCTCTGGTAATCCAAGGAGACATTCAGGAGATTCAGAGTGAGGGTATGACAGTGAGAATGAAATTTGCTGTTTGTTGTCCCCTGGTTTCTGTGAATTGGAGGAACCGTAGACAGTTATATCATCCAGATAAAATTAAAAGCCAGGAAGCCTCAACAAACAGATAATTTCTAGTGGAAAAATACCAATTGTATCATGAAAAAAATGTGTTTTTGTCATTTTCACCAAAATTTCCTGTGAAAAGTTTTCAGTTTTTCAACCAACAAAAAATGAAATGAAACTGCAAAAAGCCAGAATATTTTCAGAAATAATTCTCAGTAAAAAATTAATAGTTCATATGTTCAGTTTTCAATTAAAAATCAGTTTTCATTTTATGTCTTTTCATAAAAAACAAAGTTTTGTTAACAATTAAATATTTTTTACAAAATATCATTTTTCATTTCAATTACTTTTCAACAAAAAATATCATTAACCAAATTTCAACCATCGCTAATTTATTTGTAAAAATGAATGAGGATGGAACTGAATCTGAAAGGCATGAATTTGTAGTGATCCTCCATCATTAGTATGAATAGGAAAACAACAACAACAAAACATGAGATCTCAGTTGGGAGAGCTAAAGTGTATTTGGAAATAAAACTAATATAGGTCTAATTTGCTGAAGGCAAAGGAGCCATAAGCGTGTGTTGTAATTGCATCAGCACTACACAGTGGGTATTTGTCAGTGACTATGGTGTAAATAACAGTCCTGATGTTTGCTGTAAATATCTAACTTTTTGTAGGCTACAATCAGATTATATATCCATGATGAAGCAATGATTGGTTCATTAATGTCCATTACTGGCAAAGACTTGATCCCATAAAGTCAGAGAATGTGATGTATGAATCATATGACTAGAGTGACTCAGATATCAGCCAGTGGTGGGTGGTCTAACTTGATTATTAGATCCACATTTTCAAAAAAGGAACAAAACCAATTATGGTAATGGGGAGAGACTTGCTGAATTACTATCCCTTGACAGTCTGCCAGCCAGAAATGAAGAGAGTGGAATAAGTCGATGCCAAGAAAATTGGCTCTTTCTTCAGTAAGAAAATTAGGGAGCAGGTACTTGAGAGACCATAGAAAAGTGGAGGTCACCCAATATTTTTATTGGAGACTCAGCCAACTGTGATTCTCCAGTGTTGGGAGAAAAAATATGATGTGTTCAAATTGAGAACATTGACCTTTGCTTCCAGGTCCAGTAAAAAGATTACAAATGCTGTCAAAAAAAGTATGAAAGAAGTTGAAGGATGTACACGTAATGGTGAATAAATAGATAATGTATGGAATTAAAAATCTTAAATTTGGTTTAGCCCAAAGCTGTAAAGTATGAAGTGAAGTATTATTATAATTTCCACAGCATTTTGCCAATGCAAAACGACTGTAAAAACTAAAGTGAAAAAGCAGTTGAGCTGTTAAGATGTTCTGGATCTCACCGCAAATTGTTCTCCCATTGGAAGGTATATATGGTGCCAGTATAATCTGAACATCTTGAAATCCATTGAAATCAAGGCTTTGGGTCAGGCCCATGGTAAACCTCACTGTTATGCACAAGTGTTCCTTGTTTTACAAAACTTTCATGAGGAAACATGAGCCAGATTCCTGGGTTGCACCAGAGCTCTGCATGGCACAGTTGAGGAGAGGAGTGGGCTCTGATCCCTGGGGCTACTGAGGCCTGTGTCATCCCCTAGCATGACTTAGAGCAGCCTCAGAGCTTCTTTAAATTCTGTTGGCTTGTAAGGTCCTTCTAAGGGTTGTTACATATGCTGGAAGTTCCAAGAGGCCAACACACCTCTGTCCATGCCCTTCCCAACCCAGCACAAACTCTGGCCATGTCCTTCCCAACCTACCCCACCCCACCACCCTGACAGATGCTTTGCATAGCTTGGCTCTAAAAGGGGATAGTATAGAATCATGATCCAGTTCATAGTAGAATTCAGTGAGATTGGGTAAATGTAGGTG
Organism: Trachemys scripta elegans; assembly: GCF_013100865.1. Lineage (NCBI taxonomy): Eukaryota > Metazoa > Chordata > Testudines > Emydidae > Trachemys > Trachemys scripta. Next base: position 220,124,094 of record NC_048298.1, read on the forward strand.
AGGTAGGAAACTCAATTATACATTCCTGAAATCTTCCTGTTTATGACTTAGTGTAATTTAAGAAAAGATATATAAATGTGCAAAAGACTATCTTTGCTCTCTGAGTGATTTCTCATGTACATGTGGGATAGAATTGGTTCAAAATAAGAAATGCAAATGTGTATTTCTGATACATTTATGAATATTAAATATCATGTATGAAAGAATGTGTCTGGCTTCAAAAGATATATCTACTAATTTAAATGATGGGCCAAAATTTCCTCCCAGTTGTACCAGTTAAATAGGGTAGCTCTAGTACAAGTGAGTGTGAAATCTGGCCCTTTACTGTTTGCTCTGGCATTATAGTATAGTTTTATTAGCATGAAGGTATGGTGTATAAGCATTTATACGTGTTATAGATTTATTGGCGCTTTCAGTATAGGTAAGTTGGGGAAAATGGAATTTTGAGTATATTCTGAGGATAATTTTCTGATCAGATATGTACAAAAACTTATTGCTGGATAAAAATACTAGTATACTTAAAAAAATCATAGTTACAATGGTATAATGACATTAGCACTCAAATCAAACAATTACTTTTGTAACAGAGGGAGTAACTACCATTGACAGTGAAGTGATTTAGGCAGTGGGAAAACAGACTCTCTCCGGGTAGGTCTACACTTACCTCCGGGTCCGGTGGTAAGCAATCGATCTTCTGGGATCGATCCTGGAAGTGCTCGCCGTCGACGCTGGTACTCCAGCTCGGCGAGAGGAGTATGCGGCATCGACGGGGGAGCCTGCCTGCCGCATCTGGACCCGCGGTAAGTTCGAACTAAGGTACTTCGAATTCAGCTACGTTATTAATGTAGCTGAATTTGCGTACCTTAGTTCGTAATGGGGGCTAGTGTGGACCAGGCCTCCCTTCTGAAAAACAGAACCGCAAGTTTCTGTTGAACTTGTTTGAGTAATACCTGATCCATCCCACAAAGTTAGGTTGACATAAGTCACCTTGCGTCAACCTACTGGTACAATTTTTCTCCTGCCAACGTAAGCGACCCATCATGGCAATACAATAAAAACAGCTCCCTGAATGGCGTTGAGCCATGGTCAACCTACCAAAGTAGATGCAGTACAAGTGTAGACACTGAGTGACCTGTGATATCTGTAATGGTCCCACAATGCCTGACAGTGACTGCTCTGATCACATTTGTGAATTCCACTGCCCAGGAGTCATAGAGAATAGAAACCCTCTTCTTCTCCCTCCCCATTAAAACACCCTGCATAATTCTTTGAAATGCCTTTTCCTAATGCCCAGATTGGTGAGCACACCTAGCAGCTCTCTCTTGCTGTGTGCATCTGCCAAGCCAACCATACCAGCTCCATGTTCTAGATGCATTCCTGCCTGACGTAGACAGGAGGTACTGGATCTCCTGGGCCTGTGGGAAGAAGAGGCTGTGCAGGCACTGCTATGGACCAGCTGTAGAAACATGGACATCTACAAAAAGATTGCATGCAGGATGCAGGCAAAGGGGTATGACAGGGATCAGCAGCAATGCTGTGGGAAAGAGAAGGAGTATTAAAATAGTGTTTATATACCTTCTATATACATTATCTATTTCCAATTGCTAGGAAGGCACTGTATATTAATGGATAGCTCAGAGCCTGAGAGGCAAAACCAGTTTCTGTTTCTGGATCTGCCACTGATTTGCTGTATGAACTTGAGTAGGCCATTTAATCTTTTCTGTGACTCATTTTACCAATAGGTATAACACAATGATTGTGGGGGCACTGTGAATCCCAGTTATATCTTTGTCAACTGATTTGACTCATCAAATGAAAGGTGCTATTACAAGGGCAAAGTATTATATTGTATCACTGCCTCCATGTGGTCTCAAAGTAAGGATCTTAGAATGAAAGTAAACTGTAAACAAGGTCATCAGAGTGAGAATCTTTACAGACCTTTCTCATTTCTGCCAGCCTTATTTAGAGATTTCTCAGTGTGTGCATTCTGAACTGTTGAGTCTTAAGAACAGTTCAAACGAATGTAGTGGATGCTCCACAGGAGGCATCTGTTGTATTGTGTTGTTTTTTGTCTTTTACTTCAATAATATTTAAGAACAGAGATCTCCCTGTTTGAGAGCCAAGGCTTCATCTAATGGTTTTCAGATATCAGAAATAGATAAGAAAAGAAGCAGAACAAGGAGGCAGCATTAGTGACAATAAAAATGCACCGCATTCTTATAATCATTTCTGGATTGATCAATACTGTGTAAGTAGAAGCAAAATTCTGAATCTTACAGAACAGTAGCTAATTTATTATTATGGAAACAGAAAACTTATTGTGGAGGCCATGTTCATGGGGAAAAAATGTGCTCTAATGTAATTAATTTCCTGAACAATCTTGTAGAGGAAGAGAAGATTGGGTTGCAGTTAATCAATTAAAAGTAATATTTATTTGCAACTCTTTTGTTTCCCAATTGGACATGCAACCGTATAAATCTGATGTAAACATAGACAGATGGAGTCAGAATCTGCTTTGACCTTTGAGAGAAATATAACACAGTAAGGAAACAATGGAAGTGATATGCTTTTCATGCAAGCTGTCTTCATTGCCACTATCTGAAATATACAGATCCTGTGATTTTTTAGCAACAACTCTGCAGCTGACATTCTTCGTCAGAGGACAAATAGTTTTAGCTGGGTTCTCAACCAAAAATAAAATGGTTCCATTTCTTTATATAAACAATAAAGCCAAGGCCCATCCAACTTTTATCCTTCAACACAATTCAGCTGATTCAGTGCAGCTTCTCAGACCTCTGATTGTGGTTTTTCTCCTCTCTTTATAACTGATTCCATTAAAGACAATGTGGGCCAATCAAGCTAGCGTCAGAATGGAAAGAATCACAATATATGCATATCCACCAAAATGCCCTAGAATCTTGCTTTGGCATGACATATGTGAATGACAATTCTACATATTTTTTCCATTTAAGCAACCAGGCAACAAATAGTGCATCTCTGGGTGCATATTTGGTGGTCATCATTATCTTTCCATTGTTTCTTTTTGACTACTCAATGCAATGTTATTCCTTATGCTAATGACTTTCTTCTTTATTACAGGGACTACAGTCCACGAAAGCTTATGCTCTAATAAATTTGTTAGTCTCTAAGGTGCCACAAGTACTCCTGTTCTTTTTGTGGATACAGACTAACATGGCTGCTACTCTAAAGGCTGGGAGCTACTTATCCTGTTCCACATCCTGCCCATGGAGAATCCCGGGTCATTATTTTATCATTTTTTTTTCTTTTAGGGGACCAAGTAGAGAGCGGAGAAATATAGCATGAAAAGAAGGCTACCCATGAATGTGAACCTCTGGTCCTGATAGCAAACTCCTCATTCTATGTTGTTCACTTCTCCAGTCCTCTCACTCCCCTCTGTATCCTTTGGCTCTTCTTCACAGTGTTCTGTCTTCCCTCTCTCTCTCTCTCTCTCTCTCACACACACACACACACACTTGTTCTTATCTTATTTCTCTTTTCCCCCTTTTTCTTACCCCTACCCTCCCTGAATTGAATTTCCCTCCCACACTTCTCCTTTACTCTCTGTGCATAGGTACTATTAAAATAATATTGTCTAAAATGATGTTGTCACCTCTCAAGATTTTATCATGATTCCCGAATATTTGAGTGTTCTAAAATCCACAGCTTCTGGAGTCATAGGATTATGTGAAAATCTCAGCTTTCATAAAAAAGGGAAAGCTTCTGGCCCTCATAGCTGCAGAAAAAAAGCTTGAAAATGTGAATGCTAATGTTTAAAAAAAAAAAAAAAAAAAAAAAAACAGATGGCAAGCCCCTTCCCCCAACAATTTAATGTCATAATTTTGGAAGGCAGTCTGACTCATATTTTTGAATATCTGAGGCTGGCTAAACTGCTAAAATCCTGATTTCTGAAGTTGTTTGTGTGAATGCATAGAAGATGTAGATGTAGCAAACACATAAGAAAGAAATTAGTAGTGAAGGGTGAGTGTTTATCAGAAGGGAGCAAGATAATTCAGCAAGCACGTCTGGTGGTGTGAAGTTTTATTTTATTTTGGTGTGGCTTCATTTAGTAAGGATATGATATAATTAAATGTAGTGTTGTTACCTGGGGTTCTTTCAACCCAAAGCTCTTGGTAACTTTTACTCTGTGAGAGGTGGTATCAGGAAATAAATCAGGGGAGACACGGCCATCCAACTGATAGATGGCTGGCACAAACAGGACAACACAAGCGTGTTTTCACTTAAAGCTAAACTTTACTTAGTCTCCAGCACTTACACACATCTGCAACAGGTTAGTAAAATTCCCCAACCCTCGATAATTACCGGAGCTGAGTGTGGTCTTGAGTGGCACAGCAGCAGCCCATCTGCCAGTGGGGAACACAAGATGCATCCAGAGCGAGAGTCCAGTACTGAAGAGTCCCAATCCCTCAAACTTTCCCCCCCTTATTTATACATTAGTAATAGAATGACATGTCCCTTAAAGAAAACTTGTCAAGCAAGCAGTTTCAATGGTCAAGCAAGAGGTTCCTTCTGATTATTGATTAACCGGGTGTGTTTTTTTCCAGAGTTTGCAGCCTTGAGACCCTGTTAGATACATTCCTGAGGGAACATCCTGCTCTTCTAAATTGTATGTATCAGCAACTTCAATACAATTCTTATCAGGAAGGACGTGGGGTCAAGCTGCCCTTCCTGTGGCACTCAAAACCCCCTCCCCTCCTGCCTTGGTCAAACTGAGTCTACAACATGGCCAATTTACAGCCTGCTGACTTGGCTGCTTTTAGCAATAAGCAATACTGGTTTCAGGCACTTTACTGGTCTGCCAAATTCTCCCCGTACAGTGTGAAAGTGCATTAATAATTATATGAAAAGAAAATTTTCAACTCATCGTAACTTTCCAAAATCAAACATTTTTGCAGTGTGGGTAAAAAAAAAAAAATCAATGGAGCACTCTGGGATAGCTCCCAGAGACCAATACCATCGATTTGTGTCCGTACTACCCGAAATTTGACCCAGCAAAGTTGATTTTAGCACTACTCCCCTCGTCGGGAAGGAGTACAGAAATTGATTTTAAGAGCCCTTTAGGTCGATGGAATGGGGTTGGTTGTGTGGACGCATTCATTTTTAAATCAACCTAACACGGCTAAATTCGACTAACTCCATAGTGTAGACCAGGCCTTAGAGCACATTTTAGTTAGAAATTTGGAAAGCTGCAATCAGGTTTATTTAGTTCAAACTAGGTACTCTCTTTTCTGTTGCAAAGTGCAATTTCAAGCTAAGAATATCCACCATAATAAAAATGCCATACAACCTTGTATTAACTTGTGCCAAATCACAGCTTTTTAATGAATTAGCAAAGACAGCTGGAATGAATGGAACTGCTTCAGATGCATGGTAAGGCTGAAGAAAAGTATGTACAAGGTGGCAATCAAGAGTTTTGGAAAGAGTACTAAGAAAAATGTTGACTGGTTCCTAGACTATTTGGAGATACTGCTGGAACTCATTGAGAGGAAAAGATCTGCTCTGATCACCTACAAGTCTACGCCTACTACTGATTTGCTCAGCAACCTAAGAGAAGCTTGTAAGGTTGTTCAAATAGCTTCCAGGAGATGTGCTCAAAAATTTTGGCTGATGTAGGTGACAGTAGACAGTTGTATAAGGACATTAGAAAGCTCATTGGGCCAATAAAGAACAAGATAGCTCTGCTGAAATATCTGTATGGCAATATCATAACCGATAAAGGGAAGCAATTGGAGAGGTGGAATGAGCACTATGAAATGATATACTCAAGGGAGTCAGTAGTAAACTACCATGTGATAGACGAATTGCCAGGTTTTGAAGTTACGACTTTGCTGGATGCCAAACCTACACTACAGGAACTTGAACAAAGCATCAAAAAGATTCACAACAACAAAGCTTCAGGATATGACTGCTTACCTGCTGAAAGCTACAAGTGTGAAAAGACTTGCTGCAAAGATTGCATGAGATATTGTTACTGTGGTGGAAGGCAGATATTGTTACTGTGGTGGAAGGCAGAAACTGTTCCACAAGATTTTAAGAATGCTTATTTCATCCAACTCTACAAAAAAAAAAAAAAAAAAGGAGACAGACGTGATTGCAATAACCACAGAGGTATGTCTTTCCTTAACATGTGGGAAAAATCTTAAGCTGTATTATTTTACCTAAGTTCAAACTTTAGCTGAGAGAATCCATCCTGAGAGCCAGTGTGGCTTCCGCTTGGAAAGGTGCACCACAGACATGGTCTTCTCTGTAATACAACTGCAGGAAAAGTGCAGAGAGAAGTGTATTCCACTGTACATGGCTTTTACAGATTTAACAAAATCCTTAGACATGGTTATTCAATCAGGGTTTTACATTGTTTTGAAGATGCTTCATTGCCCAACTATATTGCTAAACCTTGTGAAATCCTTACATGATGGCATGAAGGCAACTGTAATGTATGAAAACCAAGAGTATGACTCACTTAACATCAACAATGAAGTGAAGCAGGGTTGCGTATTGGCTTCTACATTGTTTAATATTAACTTCTCATCCCTGCTTCAACATGCATTCCATGATGTTTGAGAGGATGGTTTGTTTAATATTGCAGGATCAAGAGCTAAGACGAAGGTGAAGGAGATCATCATAAAGGACCTGCTTGCAGATGATGCAGCCCTTGTGGCTCACAATGTTGATGCCCTACAACATCTTAACACCAAGTTCTCTGATTCATGAAAAATCTCTGGGCTAGTAATAAGCTTGAAGAAGATAATTATCATGCACCAAGACTCTTCAGAACCAGTTCCTGATATCACCTTAGATGGTATTCATCTGAACAATGTTGACTGATTTTTCTACCTTGGCTCTACTGTTACCAGCAATGTAGATCATGACGCTGAACTCACTAGTAGAATTGGCAAGGCAGCCAGGAACTTTGGTCTTTGCAGAACAGAGCCTGGAACAATAACAAATTGTTAGCTCAAGTAAAAATCTATATGTATGGGACCTGTGTTTTATCTACTTTTCTATATGGCTCAGAAACATGAATGACTTACGTAAAACATACCGAAACACTAAACAGCTTTCATATCAGATGCTTGCATAAAATTGATCTAATAAGTTGGCAAAATAGGGTGACTCACTGGAGATTCCAACAGATCCTTTGTTACTGCCTAGGCCAGTGTCCTTTGTTCCTGTGAGGCTGGGCTGCGTTTGTCTCATACATGCCCTGATGAGGTCTGAACTGCCCCTCTGCTCCTGGAGAGTTTTGCCTGGGACTCTGCTCCTGGAGAGTTTTTCCCTGGGCTTGTTTTAAGCCATGAGGACACATTTTCAGCCTCATAACTATATACATGAAATTACAATCTATAACATTACTATAACAACAATTCTCAGTGCATCGTGAGCCTTCTGAAGACACCCAACATGACAAACTTTCCATTAGATACCACACAATCATTTTATAAGGATGAACATGGGGGTGCAGGGTGTTCCCCTGAGGTATAGAGTGTCACAGCGTGCTGTACTCTAAAGCTCGCAAAGGGTCTAGAAAGAGAGGCAGACCGCTGCACAGATTTCGGGATGCTTGCAAGAATGATTTAGTATCCTTTGGAATCTCTGTGGATGATTAGGAAAAGAATGCAGAACGTCACTCTGGTTGGCGGAGTCAGCTTGTAGATGGAGTGAGGCACTGAGAGGAGGTCTGGATAAAGCTTTCTGATGACTGGTGTCAGAGGAGGAATGAATCTGTTGCTCAGATTCAGAGCATTGCTAGTGCGTTAGAATGCCCTACCTGTTGACGGGAATGTCACTCACGCATCGGACTCAGAAGCCATCACAGAACTCATCAGTCCATACACCATGCTCTGTAAAGAGTGACAGTGTCATTGGTACAATCTTCTGATTCCTGACACATTGTTAATCATCTTTAGTTTTGAACCCAGACTTAAAATTGTTATTGGAACCGATGACGCCAAAATGCTCAAGAATTTCATTTTTGGGGGTATATTTTTAGGTGAGATAAAATTTCTGTTACTGGATTGTAAAGTCTAAATGTGGCTGACTGTAAAAATGAACTTTGTGGCAGAAGCAGTTCCCCTAGAAGTGGGATTTCTATCAGTTGTGGAGAAGTCCACACAGTACTCCCAAACCTTTAAATGTTTTTTAAATGTCATGGGATGTTTCCTCAGCCATTAAGGGCACTCTGGCACACAGATGTGAATGTCACAGAATTATTTTCATGCTTCACACAAGCACAACTTGAATTAGAATTATTCCTATTTCACAATTTATTTTCTTTGTCTCAGTGAGAATGCTCTCCTCCCCAAGAATTATGTTAAATTCTTTTAAATGCCATTCCTTTCAAATGCATTTCTTGTCTTTAACTCACTATGACATTCTAAATGTGAAGGCATGCATTAAAATATAGCAAGCACCTATAACAATAGGAAGACTTTGTGCTGGAATTTGGAACCCCTAAAGCTTGCAAATGGCACTCTTTATGGAGATCATTTGCATGACAATAGTACAATACAATTCCATTTATTTTAACTGAGAAATTATTGAAAATTTCATTTCATTTCAGATATGAAACATGACACTATTGTCAACACCTCCACTTATTATCATTGCAAGTTGCCATTGGTGTTTTTTTTTTTTTTAAGTTTTGTTTTTGTCATCATTTGGTGGCTTTGTATTGAATGTTTAAGACTGCCTGTCTTGCGGCATGCCTGTGCATTGTGTTTTAGTGAGTACTATTCATAAAATGCTCCTCTGCTTGCAGTTATATCACGTTATGATTTAAGGTCAATGTGGATTTGAATATTGTGATATTGGCAATATGAAAATAGTTTTACAGAGACTTTTTGACTGTACTGTGGCATGTTATCCATTTTTTTCAGATTGTTACCTTCCAGGTTGAATTGAAAAGTATTTGCTTGTTAAACTCTGTGTGGAGGGTTCTATATTTCTCCTGCAGGAGTGGATGGAATCACTAACATCTGCAATAAGGTAAGAACTGCAGTTCCCTGCTATACTTTAGGTGTCTGTGATGTCCAAATGTTGCAGGAGAAATACAGAGACCCTTCAACTCAGGTTATAACATATAAGTAAAAGAGGACATTATTTTCCACTGTTCTATTAGAAAATAATCTGATTCTCCTAACCATACGTAGGCCATGTCTACTCTACAAAATTATGTTGACCTACAGACACTGCAGTTATTAAATTGCTTGTGTGTGTGCACACTTGACTCCTTCTGTCAGCAGTAAGCATCCTCATCAGGAGCAATTGTCTTTATTTTATTGTCAGTGTGGGGCATTGAAAGCCAGTAACAGTCGACATAAGCAACGCAGTGTCTACACTGATACTTTGTTGACATAGTTACATTGACCGTGACTCTACACTGCTTGGTGAAGTGATGTTACTAAATTGGTGTAGAAAGACACTTACATCGATCGGAGCCAAATTTAAGTGAAGATGCTTCCACAGCTAGGTCAATGCAACGCAATTTATGTCAAGCTAACCCTGTAGTGTAGACCAGGCCTCAAATGGAATAGCATCTTATTTCATGAGTAATGCTTTTGGTTTTGGTTTCAGTGGGACTACCGTTTTCTCTCCTCTCATGCATTGTCTGTCTTGTCTATTTAGAGTGTAAACTATTTAGAGCAGAGATTGTCTCTTATTGTGTGTTTGTCCAGAGCTTAGCACAAAGGGGCCCCAATCTCTAGGACCTACTTTAACACAAATACTAATAATAACAAAAAGTATAATTAAGAATTCAGTATTCAGTAAAAGAATTCTCCTACATAGATTTATATATGACTACTTAGTGACTCTACATTGTGTGTGACACCAAATTCCATCTTGTAATTAGTCTAAAAACATGGAAGTGTCTGACATGCTTTACAAATTAGCATGTTTTTTTTCCTGATTTACCATTTCAACACTCAAGTTATATCTCAAATTAACTCACCAGTGAAGACAAGCCCTTAGGATGAAGAATAATATTTTCCAAAGGAACAAGCTACCCAAGGCAGTGGGGGATCCTCCATCTCCAGATGAAGTCAAATCAAAACTGGAGGTCTTTTTGGAATACCTTTTAGTCAAATGCTTTAGCTTTAGTCAGACACAAATTATTGAGCTCAACACATGGGTAAATGGGTGAAATTTAATGGACTGTGATGTACAGGAGGTCAGATGATGAGCTAATGGACCCTTCTCGCCCTAAACTCTATGTAACTATTATCGCTCTACCCTGTTAACGTTTTCCTCTCCCACTTCCCCGCCCCTTCCCTGGAGAATACTCTAGTCTAGCCAACTGTAATTTGTTTATTGTATGTCATAGCATATTATGTTTACTTTACCTTTATAGCTCAATATCAAATGCAACAACTTCACATTCTCCCAATAAGAAGAGGGCAGGACCTTATTAAAATATAATTGTAAAAATAAGGAGAGGGAGCATGTGTTCAAAATGCTGTATGGGAGACGCCCAGAAAGATCTTTTGTTCATTCACAAACCCACTGAATTAAATAGCATGCAAACACTTTCAATTGCAGGGTTTTTTTCTCTCTCTGAATGGTTGCAGGGTAGTATATTAGCTTCCATGTACTTATTCTACCTGGGCCTAATCAAACAGAGCCCATGTCTCGAGGATCAAACAACTAATCTTTGCTAGCTTTGTTAGAGTGCTGACTCCCCCAATCCATCAAACACCAGACTTTGAAAATGTGAGATACTGCTAAATAGCATTCTGTTGGGGTGCAGAGAAACTTCTTTGCTAGCTAATCTGCAGCAGCTGGAGAAGCAGCATTAGAAAGGGAAAATGTTATTTGTATGCAACTGGCTTAACTTGATAGGGTAGGCTGAGGGGCCTTGTGATTTTAGAAAAGTACAGGATGTTAACATGAATACTACCCTTCTTCCTCCTCAGAAACAAAAGGTAATTGACTGTTAGAACTGCTTGTGTTGCAAGTATTGATCAGTGACAGTTAGAGGCATTCTTTACAATCACTCATCCTGTGAGGCCCAATTAACAAAGACCGGCTTGCTGAATTAGATAACACTCAGAGTCCACTGAAATTAATGTGATGCTGTCTGAGCATCCTTCACTTAATAGGTGAAAATCAAGTTTAAATGAAAGAAAAGAGGGAAGTCCTGTTAAGAGATAAAACAATTGTGACTAGAAAAGAAGTGGATTAAGACAGGAGTTTTGCAAGGACAATGAAGACACACAAAGATTCTCCTTTTTTTTTTGTAAGTGAAGTAGTTTGCTGCTTTTTTGTCCCACGTTATTTCTAATGATGCTAGTGCCATTTATTATTAAGGTTTTCTCATTGTTAAATTTGGCTCCTGTGATGAGATTACAATTGTGGGGCAACTCTTTAATAAGCAACGATTCCCATACTCTCATCAGCCCACTTTTTGGGGCTCATCACCATAGATAGTTTCTCAAGTTACGTGGTTGTCATGTTTGGATAGAATAGCTGAGGGGATAGAAATGTCATATCTGGCCTTTGGTGGTCAGATGGGATAATTTGGGACACTAATATCAGGGAGGAAAAGAGTTTCATTTTGAGAATGAGGGACCTGGAGTTTTCTCTCAATTTGTTCCTCTATTGAGTCAACACAGCTTGGCTCACAAAAAAGGGAGAGCTTTAGGTCAGGAGCTGTGTGGAGACAGTTTACGTAACCTCTGATGCCAGGGAATTCTTTGGGTCTCCTTGCAGTCATATCTCTATATAATCTGAAGTAGAATTGATTGACTATTAAAGGAACCACATCTAGTTCTCCTGGACTAGAAGAATGCCCCAAGGATACCAAAATTGGAAGACATGAGCATAATATTGGGGGGAAACTTTGAAAGAGGAAACAAGGACGATCTCTCTTCCCCCTCAAGAGAAATTAAAACTAAAAGTAGTGCAACTGGGAAGTGAAATTTGACATAATGAGTTTCCAGGGATATTACATTGCCCCTCTTGTAATCACTGCGTATTCATATGAAAAAATCAGTCAGACCTTAATTCAGCCAAAAATATTTATATTGTTGACATGGTACAGGAAATGTAGAGTACTGATTTTTAATTTTTTTTTCATTCTTCAGATCACATCCTAAGAAAGAGATCCCATAATGAACCATCAGGAAAGGCTCTGCCGATCATTGATGGTTAAGGCTAAGCTTTTGTCACGGATATTTTTAGTAAAAGTCATGGACAGGTCACAGGCAATAAAGAAAAAATCATGGAAGCTGTGAGCTGTCCGTGACTTTCACTAAAAATATCCATGACAAAATGGGGATCTGCGGGTTCCCACAGGGCAACTGTACAGGGTCTAGGAGCTGCCCGAGCAGCTTGGGGATACCCCTGCCGCTTACAACTCCAGGGGCCCCTGCTGCCCATGGTGGCTGGTAGCTCAGGGGTTCCCCCGCTGCCCCTGGTGGCTGGGAGGTTGGGATACCCCCACCGCCTGCGGAGGAGGGGTACCCCACAGTTCCCTGCCTCCGTGGTGGGGGAGGACCCTGCAGCTCCCGACCACCTGAAGTCATGGGGGTCCGTGACCTCCATGACTAAATCGTAGCCTTATTGATGGTCCATTGAGCACAGTTTCAGATCTTCTCTAATAGATCATAACATACTTGTTCATATTAATATACATGTCTAAGTGGTGAATGACCATTAATGAATATCATTAAAATCAGCATTGTGATACTCTTTGAAACACTTTGAAAAATATGTCGTAGTGACATATGAACATAGGAATAATGCAAATATCAACCACCAAACAACAATAATTTACATACATACCTCCTTTACAACATCATTTATCAGAATTGGTTTTTTTTTTTAGATGCAAAGTGGTTTTAATCAATAGCTAGAAATCAGCTTCCTTGGCATTGATTTATTAAGCAAATTCTATACGATGATTATAAGGAACTACGGCTGACACTGATCACTTTCTAATTGCCTGATGGATTTAACACCCTTCAGTCAATGCTGTGAACATACTGCAGTCTCTACAATAGCATAACTATGTTTATTGCAGAACTGATGACAAACAGGAAAACAATCTGGAAGGCACAAAATGGAACTATCAGAATGAGAACACAGTTTGCATAATCAGCACGTAGGTGTTAGTAAGTAACCCAAATGTGTGCACAAAGCCTTCATGTGGCATACTTACATATTTGTGAAAGGTGTTGTTAAATGTCACTCCTGGAGTCACAGTCTGGCTCTGGTCTCCCCACTATCTCTCCACATTTTCTTTTTAAATGCTTGTTACATCTTGTCTAACTTAGGGTGCAAGCTCCTCAGGAAAGGGATCGTTTCTTCTTCCTGTCTTGGGAGGCAGCTAGAACAATAACACTGGTCTACAATTTTTGAGAAGTTGTCTGCTTCAGAGATAAAATGTGCTATTTATTATGTATTTTGATATGCTGAATTCAAATATGACAATTAAAACAACTGATTGGCTACTGTTTCTAACATATTTAAGTTTTTACATTTTATGTCTATGTATATTGTGTAGATAGTAGAGTTTTAATAATAAATTGTAAACCTAGGTCTTTTCATGTGTTTATGGTTGCTTTACATGATAATATTTCACCTGTCCTGTTTATGGAACACTTTAAAAATCAGCAAAAGGGTTATATAAATAAAATTTATTATGAAACAAAAGGCAAAAAACTATTATGTACATAGTTTAGTCCTATTCAGTGTCTACTTGGCGCTTCTTGGCTTGTCTCTTGTATTCATTAAATGGAGCATGTCTTGTCACTGTCCAGCAATAGTCTGCAAGCATTGATGGGCTCCATTTGCCCTGATAGCGTTTCTCCATTGTTGCAATGTCCTGGTGAAATTGCTCGCCGTGCTCGTCACTCACTGCTCCACAGTTCGGTGGAAAAAAATCTAGATGAGAGTGCAAAAGATGTTACATCTTTAGTGACATGTTGCAACCAAGGCTTTTGTATGACTTGAGGAGGTTTTCCACCAACAACCTGTAGTTGTCTGCCTTGTTGTTTCCGAGAAAATTTATTGCCACTAACTGGAAGACTTTCCATGCCGTCTTTTCCTTGCCACGCAGTGCATGGTCAAATGCATCATCTCGAAGAAGTTCACGAATCTGAGGACCAACAAAGACACCTTCCTTTATCTTACCTTCACTTAACCTTGGAAATTTTCCACAGAGGTACTTGAAAGCTGCTTGTGTTTTGTCAATGGCCTTGACAAAGTTCTTCATCAGACCCAGCTTGATGTGTAAGGGTGGTAACAAAATCTTCCTTGATTCAACAAGTGGTGGATGCTGAACACTTTTCCTCCCAGGCTCCAATGACTGTCGGAGTGGCCAATCTTTCTTGATGTAGTGGGAATCTCTTGCATGACTATCCCATTCACAGAGAAAACAGCAGTACTTTGTGTATCCAGTCTGCAGACAAAGCAAGAAAGCAACAACCTTCAAATCACCACAAAGCTGCCACTGATGTTGGTCATAGTTTAGGCACCTTAAAAGTTGTTTCATGTTGTCATAGGTTTCCTTCATATGGACTGCATGACCAACTGGAATTGATGGCAAAACATTGCCATTATGCAGTAAAACAGCTTTAAGACTCGTCTTCGATGAATCAATGAACAGTCTCCACTCATCTGGATCGTGAACGATGTTGAGGGCTGCCATCACACCATCAATGTTGTTCCAGGCTACAAGATCACCTTCCATGAAGATGAATGGGACAAGATCCTTTTGACGGTCACGGAACATGGAAACCCTAACATCACCTGCCAGGAGATTCCACTGCTGTAGTCTGGAACCCAACAGCTCTGCCTTACTCTTGGGTAGTTCCAAATCCCTGACAAGGTCATTCAGTTCACCTTGTGTTATGAGGTGTGGTTCAGAGGAGGAGGATGGGAGAAAATGTGGGTCCTGTGACATTGATGGTTCAGGAACAGAAGTTTCATCCTCTTCCCCTTCCTCATCTGATTCAAGTGAGAATGATTCTGGCGCATCAGGAACCGGCAGTCCTTCTTCGTGGGGTACTGGGCGTATAGCTGATGGAATGTTTGGATAATGCACAGTCCACTTTTTCTTCTTTGACACACCTTTCCCAACTGGAGGCACCATGCAGAAGTAACAATTGCTGGTATGATCTGTTGGCTCTCTCCAAATCATTGGCACTGCAAAAGGCATAGATTTCCTTTTCCTGTTCAACCACTGGCGAAGATTTGTTGCACAAATGTTGCAGCATATGTGTGGGGCCACCTCTTGTCCTGATCTCCAATTTTGCAGCCAAAATAAAGGTGATAGGCTTTCTTAACCATAGTGGTTATACTGCGCTTTTGTGATGCAAAAGTCACTTCACCACAAACATAGCAGAAGTTATTTGCACTGTTCACACAAGTACGAGGCATCTCTGCTCACTTTGGCTAAACAGAAATGTGTCCCTTTGCAAAATCAAACACTGACAAATAAGAGAGTATGACACTGTATGGTTTCTAAAGCTAATATAGGGCAATTTTTTCAGCAGAGTGATGTAAGCTTCATTATGATTGCATCATCCATGACTTCTAGGAATAACATGATGCAATTCATATCATGTATGACGCAAAACCAGCTTCAGATTACATCATTCATTGTTTTGCCTAAAAAGCAAGTACTGTCCAAACCCAGTCATAGATTTATTCATAGATCCAGTCAAAGATGTATTTTAGTCATTTCTGGTTTAAATTGAGATCCCTTCCCTTTATAACTCACTTATCCTCCACCATTCCCAAGTCAAGGGTCATATATACTGACCCAATAGCGTATCTTGAAAACTAGAGCCAATCAACAATTTTAAGCATCATTTTCGTTCTCAGTGACCCAGAATTAGTAAATTTTGACTACATTTATTTCAGAAGCATTTTGGCTGTAGAGCAGTGTAATTAGTTAAAATAATAGGTAATGAATCTTATGGCTTTTGAACAAATATTGATCAAAATGCCTTCAAAGGAGGGAAAATAATGTCAATTAATAGGAAAAATACATGTCCGTTAAAGTTAGATTAACATGCATGTTAATTAATGTATATAGTATTCAAGGTACCCATTGCCAGATTATTTCATAATGTGAAGGAAAAAGCCAGTAAATTCATAATACAGATTCCATGCATAATGTTGCTAAAATATGACTTTGTAGGAAATTTGAGGGGGAGCATTATTACAATGTTTGCTGACAAGGATTTTGAAGGATCCTCTTGGCCTTATTATGTCTGTGGGAAAGGATGAACCACTAGAGGGTTTCTTGCACCTTCTTCTCAATCATATGGTTATGCCCACTGTGAGATACAGTATACTGAACTAAATTGAATATTAGTCCAGTCTGGTAATGGCAATTTCTATGTTCCTATAAAATTAAATAACATTATTACATTAGCTTTAAGATCTGATTTAGAAAGGTACCAAGGAATTTTAAACAATATTGACATAATATATAAATTACCCCTTGTGTCTAACTCATGTAGGGATTTTAGAGCAAAGATTTTTTTCATGTTCTATGCCAGCGCAATACTAAACCAAAGTTATTGACTACGTGTATTTGTATAGAGTACAATTGGGCCCTGGGTTTGGTCTGTAAATGCTACTGTAATACAAATAGACTGTAAAAAGCAACAGAGGGTCCTGTGGCACCTTTGAGACTAACAGAAGTATTGGGAGCATAAGCTTTCGTGGGTAAGAACCTCACTTCTTCAGATGCAAGTGACTGGATTTTCAAGGGAGACAGAGGAAGTTTGGGACCCAGGTGCCCATTTCAATGGACACCTGAAAATAATAATAAGGAAAATACCAATCAAATATGTAATGACAGTGTATATTTAAAAACAATCCAAACAACAGAGCTATGTGTATGTTTTCTCTCTATCTTGTTGTTATCTGTTGGACCATGCAACAAATAACAACATAGGCCTAGTTCCCCAAAGGTATTTAGACACCCAATTCTCACCAAAATCAATGGGACTTAGACTCATAAATACCTTTGAGGTTCTGGAGCATATTTTTAATATAAATGGAAAGATCATAGGCTACAATCTTCCACCTCCATTTATGTATTTGTAACCTTCTGCCCCTCTGAGTTGGCAGTAACAAGGGCCGGGTTCAGTATCTAGGGGTTCTATTTCAATAACGCAATGCAAAACCGGCTTGAGCCCCCACCCAGTGACCTCGGACAATTCCATACCACCCCCCCGGGCGCCTCTAGGAGGCAATACTTCCCCTCTCGCCAGCACGGAGTCTGAGTGTAGCAAAAGCCTTTTAATAAAAGAGGGAAACAATGCGGCATTATGTTGAGGAAACACCACAAACAGGATTCATAACACAAACCATGAGCAAAAGACCCACCTCCAAGTAAGTTTGGCAGTGTCCTTTTCCCCTCAGGGTCTTAAGTCCAATCACCCCAAAGTCCAACAACCCCAAAGTCTCTGTTCCTGGTCAATGCGGCCCCAGAGTTCAAAAGTTTATCTGCAGAGTTTTACCCCCCACAGCCTGGGCGGAAATGGGGGGAGGCACACGGGATGTTAAGGGGCACCTTCTGTGGTCCGAGGCCAACTGCCCCACCTCTCCGTGGAGATCTGCTGCAGCCTTTACCATGAATGGCTCCGCTTTGCCAGCCGCGCCACGCCATGCCGCACCGCTCCGCTCTTCCAGCCGTCTCCACAAACTGCTCAGCTCTGCCAGCCGCTCCACTCCACCAGCTGTCCCATGAACCGCTCCAGTTGCCCCCGCAAATAGCTCAGCTCCGCTCGCTGTTCCATGGGCCGTTCCAACCGTCCCTCAAATTGCTCAGCTCTGCCAGCTGCTTAGCAATATATCTTCAGGCTCCCCCCCTGATTAACACAGCACTCAGTGATCTCAGCTCAGCAATTTTAGCTCTTTTAGTGATTTCAGCTCTTAGTGATTTCAGCTTGTAGTAGGGGAGCCCCAGTGCTGGTGCACCATTGGCCCAAAGTGAATTCAGTTCAGCAACTTCTAGCTAGACTCCTAATGGAAGCAAACTTAGCTCTGTTATTCAACAGTGGAGAGAGGGGGTAGTGTAATTGGTGTTCCAGGCCCTCAAAAGGGAGCCTATGCTATCAGGTACACATACCTGTCCCCAACCTTTCTCAATTCACTGGGTTTTGTAACCCGTGCCCCTTGTCTAGCGAGTGCTACTTAGTTACTGGTGAGTCCCTCTGTCATACAACAGTTCCACTGGCCTTGATTCACAGAATCAGGGTAACAATACTTTATTCTTCCTGCCCCAATAACAGAGAAACTGGGGATCCCACACCAGCCAAAGTAACCACTTTCAGTTGTTGTTGTCCCAGCCTAGGCAGATGGGTGTGCCTATGCAAACAAAATCAGCCCCTGAAGTTCTTTTCCACCCTCGCCATAATTCACCACCAGATGTCAGGGTAGAGCTTATCCTGACTCTGCTTACATATTTATTGTAGTGTCTGAGTATTTATGTTATCATTTCAGAAGCCTCATCTTCTCCACCCTTTTTTGTGACTACTCTGTGTGTGCACTCCGTGCACTGAAGCCTCATCTCTTAAAGTGCTGTGTTTGCAAACCTGGTCTCCAGAATAAGAGTATTAAGATTTTAATGACTCAAAAAGAAAAACCTTCATTTGTTTGAAAAATCAAACAAATAAATAAATAGAGGCCTCATTGCATGTCACAGTTACAGGGCAAGCTGTGCCTTAGACCTCTTTGCAGTCCCTCTCTAGTTCACCCCTCAGGTGACAGACTTTGGGCTGGTCTACACTGGGGGGAGAGATCGATCTCAGATACGCAATTTCAGCTATGCTATTCGCATAGCTGAATTCGAAGTATCTTAGTTCGACTTACCTGGCTGCCCTCATGGTGGCAAGTCGACCTCTGCAGCTCCCCTGTCGACTCCGCTTACTCCTCCTGCCGAGGTGGAGTATGGGCATCGATTCAGGGATCGATTTTGTAGGGATATTAAAGAAGGTACTAACAGTGATTCCCCCAAGTGACAGTGCCCCCCCCATAATTTGTCCCCCACACTTTAAAATCCAACAGTTTCGCCAAGTACAAAAATCTCTTGGATCTTCTGTTAAAACTTGTAAGCTACTGTCTGTAGAAACCACTGATTATATCTATCCTGTGAAAGATACTTTACTACTATGTAAAACTTACAAAAAAGTTAACTAACTTTGTTCTTGAAGTAATTGATACAATGCAAACAAACACTATAAGCCGTTAAGTGACTTTCACTTCATTCAACACGTTCCTAGGACAGACCCCCACCCTCTGTGATTAAAGGGCCGGGAGTCTCAAATGAATTAGCACACACCCTGAAAGTGGTGGAGACAGTAAATTAAAACATGGTTAAGATATGGAATGTATGCTGATGAATGCTTGATATACATGAATGGTTAGGGAGGTGCCAGCCTAGAAAGGGAGTATCCATCGGCCAAAGAATGTGTCAAGTGGATGACCAGAAAACCCCCGGAGGGTAAACTGGGATCCACCCCATCACCTGGAAGGATGAGAGAAACAAACTTTGGACAGTGTGGAGCCACCAGGAATGTGCCACTTTGGACAGGAATGTGCCATCTGCTGATTCAGTCAGCAACAGCAGGATGAAACAGCTCCCATAGCCTAACATAGGAATTAATTCCTATAAGAATGGACTCTAAAGACTGATGACTTTGAGTCTCTGGTTCTGCTGCCAACCTCCAGGAGCAACAGGTGCATCTGACACAGACTCGGCTCCATCCTCATGACCAAGATACCTGGCCTGTAACTTGGCATGAGCAACTTCTAGGCTGGTAACTATAACACCTATACAGAACTTGAATGAATGATTGTGTGAATGAATCTCTCTCTCTCTATATGTATGTGTGTGTGTATAAGAAATAAGTAGTCAAACAATGTTGTTTACTTTTATCTTTTGCTTTATCAGTATATTTACAATAAATGTGGCATCTTTGCCTTATTCCACTTAATAAGATCCTGCTGGTTTTTATTCTATGGCTATAACAATTTATCGTGTCTAGACGAGATGCGATAAATCGATCCCCGATTACTACCTGCCGAACCAGTGGGTAGTGTAGACGTGGCCTTTGCTTCCTTCACCTCTCTCTGGGTGGAACCACATGATTCACCAACTACTCTGGATCTGTAGGTGACAGCACTGTTTCCCATCTCCAATAATGTGACAGGTCCAAATGTATTTGGCACCTGCAAGAAACTTCTCTCCAGGAGCCTGTGATCAGCACCTGATTTAAACATAACACAAAACAGCTTCTTCAAAACAAACATTATTTATTCATCCAAAGGAATGTTCCAATCAGGGGAAAGGGTTAAAACAACAGAAGGCCTACATGTTTGGGTCTTATCCAAAGTTGATTATTTCCCTCAAATCTTGGGCAAGGCTCGCTGCCTCAGATCCATCCTACAAACAGCTCCTGACAACTGAACCCACCTTCTTTTTTAGAGGGTGACTTTTAAAACTCTTTGGTGTGTTATATGATCTTAGACCCTCAGCCTTGGCAAACAACCTGTGTAACTTTGCCTGCTGTCTGGAAACAGCATCTTCCTAATTAATGGTCTGGTTGTTGTTCTATTAACTCCTTTGAATTTGTTTACCCACAGATGTCTTATCTTTGGCCATTGTTGGTTTCCTGCTTGTTCTTTCTAACATCCCATGTTGATTTAATTCCACATAGGCAGACAGAACAATATCAAGCAGGTAAACTGAGGCATGGCTAATATTCATAAAGAATAGTTCAGCTATCTCCCACATTCTCCACAGTGCCTGTAGGCACAGACCACCACAAAGTGCAGAGTGGAGATGCACTCCTCCAAAGGGAAACAACAGGAGGCATTCTGCCTCAGGAAGCTTTCTGGAGCTTTTCATGGTTTGCAGTTTAGTCTCTCCTCATGAGGCCACCAATTGCTCTTAGGGGCATGGGAGGGAGATAAAGATAGAGCAGCCACTGTGCTCCCATGAGTACTAGGCCTGGTATTCTGCCCCATCTTTATGCAGGCTGTGAAACTTGGGATGGATCCTGCTACCATCCCTCCACTGCACACCCATGTAAAAGCCAGGCAGTATTTGGCCCCATGCCATCTGTTTGATTCCCTCCTCATGTCACTGGACTGTTTGTATTTATTGTACTTTATGAGAAAGTTAACCACTTTGGATTCTTCTCCTACACACCTAATTCCTCATGTTATCCTGCCTCCTTCTAGCCTGAAAAATTTTGTACAGAGTAAGTAGAGTTAACATGATTCCTGTCACTGAGATATCAGATATCTCACCATGAACTGTATATCAAGCAGCACTTCCTAATTAAATCCTTGAGTAATCTGAATAAATATTCTCTTTTCTTTGGATATCCCTCATCCACTTAGAATGAATCCTCTGAAGTGGTGGCTCAGAGCAAAAGCGAACAGAATAGCGACAGCTACAAAGATGAGAAGTACAAAGTTTTCTTATATTTTAGGTTCTCTGTCTACTGCATATAGCTCCTGGAAAGACTTGAACCCTCACGTGACTCAGCCAGAATTAAGCCATATGCAAAAAATGTGTACTCATACCAATCTCTGATCCTATCTGTGGGTGCCAACAGTGGAAGAAGAATTTAATATACAGACTCCAGGTGAGATCCACAGCAGAGGATCTGGCCTAATATTTATCAAAATAAGGGGGACTTTCAAATATTTGTTTATATTGCCTTTTCTACCTGCTTTGCTTCAATTTCCTTGTTTTGTGGTACAACCAGGCAGTAGGCAAAACAGAAGCAACTAAATCTGCAGAATTAGAAGACTCCAAGAAGTAAACTATTATCCAGTTGCAAGCATTTGATGGAACAGTTGTCCAAACAAATAAAATCAACAACAAAGCAACCTCTAGCACGGTCAGAAAGGTTAATAGCCAACTTCAGTTGGCATTTAGGAGACAAGTGCATTACAGAAAGAACCTTCTTGAAGTGCAGAGTGGAAGCTTCTGCAATTAATGAAGCTCACATAGTGTTAGCACTGATTTTGGATCACTAATTATGTTGTTCATGTAGTTAGATTAGTCTTTTTAGAAACAGAGTAAGCATGTGGTAATTAAATCCGGGCTTCTAATGGCCAGGTGATATGACATGGGGGGAACTGAGATTCTGTATCAATGTAAAATGCAAAGAACCTCATTTCCTAGACAAGTAGAGATTAGGACTGTTAGCCAGTGAAATATTTGGAGGGAGAAAGGATGGTGTCACACTCATCTCTATAGGAACCTCTTGCCAGCCAGCATGTGAGAAAGCATTAACAGTGTGTATACATGTTCACATATTCTGATCTATGAGTCTTCTCTAGCTATATTGTCAAGTATTGAATAAGAATTTACAAGGTAAAACTTTAGAGGTAGTTGAAATTTTTCACAAACAAGTTTGCTCTTGGAAAATATGGTTTAGTCAAAATTGAAATATGCCATAATTTTTTTCAGTTTACCTACAGGGAGAATGTAAATGAAAAGATTTCTTATTCATTTCAAAATGTCAAATTGTTTCATGTTGATCAAAAATATCTTTATGTTTCAATATTTCCAATTCAAAACATTTCAGAATGTTCAGTTTCAGGATTTTTTCTGATATCTCAATATTTTGAACAGACAGAATTTTTAAAAGTTGAAATTTTTCTACAAGCTAATTCCATTTTCAAAACAGCCCTATTTAAAAATATAGTATAGTAAATCATATAATTCAAGCCTCCATGGATGCAGTGCTCCTTACAACTGAGGAACAAACAAGGGCTTTTAGAGGTGTTTTTCTGACCTCAGATAGTGGATGGTCTTAGAGCATATCTACACTGCATACCAGTGGTGGTGGCATGTAGGATATTTGTAGCTACACACTGCAGTGTTCAGACTATGGTGTGTAGCTGCACGGGTCTGTGAAATGGAGGCAGTGATGAAAGGCTCCAGCAGCAGGGAGGTGGCCGGACAGAGTAAATAAAATAGAAGACTAGATGGGGGAGTCACTGCTTGGGCATGTAGCGAGCCATATAGGGTACATACCCACGGTATTCAGATGTGTCTTTACTCATCTACCCAGTGCCTAGCCATCTGCACTGGTATTTATACCTGTGCTAGGGGGGGCATGTAGTGCATATACTGCGCACACTGCTGTAAAGTGTGTGCAGTGTAGATGTACCCTTATGACGTCAAGGCTATTGCTTTTCCTGTGCTCTTGGTACCTAGTCTTTGCCTCTTGGAGCAGCTCAAGCTGTTGACTCTGAAAGATCAGCACATTCCTTACATGGTTTGAAATCCAGCTATCTGACAGATCATCTCATTCCCCCTGTTCCACCACAGCAACTGAAATCCACTGAGTCACTTACTGTGTCTGTCAGGGTTCCCTTCCCACTCTGAACTCTGGGGTACAGATATGAGGACCCACATGAAAGACCCCCTAAGCTTATTTCTATGAGCTGAGTTTAAAAACTTCCCCAAGGCACAAATCCTTTCCTTGTCCTGGGATGGTATTGCTGCCACCACCAAGTGATTTAGACAAAGATTCAGGAAAAGGACCACTTGGAGTTCCTATTTCCCCAAAGTATCCCCCCAAGCTCCTTCACCCCCTTTCCTGGGAAGGCTTGAGAATAACATACCAACCAATAGGTTAACAAAGTGAGCACAGACCAGACTCTTGGGTTTTTAGGACACTAAAAACCAATCAGGTTCTTAAAAGAAGAACTTTATTATGAAGAAAAAAGTAAAAGAAGCACCTCTGTAAAATCAGGATGGAAGGTAATTTTACAGGGTAATAAAAAGATTTAAAACATAGAAGATTCCCCTCTAGGCTCAACTTCAAAGTTACAAAAACAGGAATAAACTTCCCTCTTAGCATAGGGAAAATTCACATGCTAAAACAAAAGATAATCTAATGCATTTCCTTGCTATTACTTACAATTTCTGTAATTTTAGATGTATCATTTCAGTAGGTGCTGGGTTACCTGCTTGGTCTCTTTCTTTGTCCCGAGAGAGAACAACAAACAGAGCACAAACAAAACCTCTCCCCACCCCCTGATTTGAAAATATCTTCATTTCTTATTGGTCCTTTTAGTCAGGTGCCAACCAGGTTATTTGAGCTTCTTAACCCCTTACAGGTAAAGGAGGGATTTTATGCTACCCTTAGCTGTATGTTTATGACAGTGTCCATCCCAAGATATGTACAGATCTGACTTGAGTCACTATATAACTATAGTGTTGTAACATACCTCCTCACCCCAATTTCTCTTCAGATATTATGGTGATGGGGACGGGCATGTAAGTACCTAGATAGACAGCCAATATTCACAAGGGAAAATGGAAGATTGATATAAACACTCTTTCTAAAAGTTGAAAAATGAACACTCAGAAAATTCAGAATTATGAAAATTACAGATGGAGAAAACCAACTAAGAAGAACTTGGAAAAAATGTTATTTCTGTTTTTTAAAATGTTTAGAGTTCATCCTTCAGTTTGGCTCAGAGGATCACTTACACAGTTGATGCATGTGAGCAGAGTCACGTGTCTTTGAAGGAACTTGGGCAGTGTTATTTGCACATGGTATTTTGGTGTACTAACACTTGGTTTGCATGACCAAATTTGGGTGTGACTGCATTTCTAGTGCAAAGATATTTTTCCCCTCAGCTGAAAATTTGCCCCCTTCCCTTATCTAGCTTATCCCCTTGTCAATATTGTATCAGTCCTAGAATACTG
Source organism: Trachemys scripta elegans (assembly GCF_013100865.1). Lineage (NCBI taxonomy): Eukaryota > Metazoa > Chordata > Testudines > Emydidae > Trachemys > Trachemys scripta. Next base: position 220,148,836 of record NC_048298.1, read on the forward strand.
TATATTAGTACTTAGTCCATTCTATTTAAGTATCCCAAAATATGGGGCTAGTGTGTCTTTTCACTCTTTAATTTTTGTAATTGTTTCAGAAAGACAGTTTGGGATAGTGGAAAGGGCACTGGAATGGGACTCAGGAGGTGGTCAGTGAGGCAATTGGAGGGGTTATAGGAGGAAAGCAGATGAGAAATGTCTGCATCAGCAATGTGGGAGAAAGAGAAGAAGGAGGTAGTAATAGGGGACAGAGGAAGTCACTTTGGATCTTGTCAATTTTCTCTTTCAAGAAATTAGCAAGATTCTATTCAGAGAGTGAAGGAGTGTAGGTGATAGTGAAGGTTTGAGAAGGGAGTCTGAGGTGGCTAATAACCAGCTGAGATTGTGTGTGAGGGAATGAATCAGAGTGGGGCAGCAGAGCTATTTAGTTTGATAAATAGCAGAACTGAAGGAAGAGAGAGTGAATTTGTAGTGGAGGAAGTCAGCATGGTCGTGGACATTGATGAAGCTAATAAGGGAGGCTGACTATCCCCCCGCACCCCACACATATCTGGCAGCCTTTAGATATATGTGTGGCACTTTTTCACATTGTCTGGAGAGCAAGCCCATCCTGCACTCACGAAGCAGCAGCTCCTGTCCTGTGTGATTGGGCCCTGCACAATGCCATGTGACATCATGCACAGGGTTACAGTGCTGTGAACTTGTGCACCATGTCTCAATAGCGCTCACTGAAATTTGGCCTTACCAGCCCTCTGTCATGATGGAGGGATAACTGTGCCAAACCTGAGTGGTGCTGTGACCCATGCAGCAGGTCACAACACCCAGAATGGAGAATTGGACAGGAACCACTGCTGCAGCATGAGTGTGGGATGGACTCACACTCTATGCCCCCCTCTCCATGGGGCCTCTGCACTAGTGCAAGAATAGGGTTTCGATGCCAGGACAGAGGTTGCTGCTGCAGGTGTTCTATACCCCCTAGGCCATCACCTCCCCTGGTTGAAAATCCTGGCTCCACTACTGGTTATGGGACTTCTGCCAGAGATTCTCAGCTGCATGAATATAGGAGCAAATGTTGGGGATGAACTAAGGTCTGGTAGAGTGGATCTTGTGGTGGGAGGGAAGGGCAAAAGAGCCAAAGATAGGAGAGAATCAACAGTCTTGTCAACTGAAGAGAGACAACTGAGAGAAGAAAAGAAGTCATGGATACTGATGGACTGGAAGTCATGGAAGGACCAGGTGGCCAGGTGAGAAAGAGCAGGCAGATGGGAAAGATGAGAGAGTCTAGGTGGTGGGCAGAGAAGAGGAACTCAGTGGTGAATAGATCAGAAAGAGAGCAGTGTTTGAGGAAGACCAGGTTTTGGAGATGACCATCTTGATGAATCGATTTGTTGATCCAGGCGTTGAGATCAACTGACTTAATTTTACATTAAGTTCTTTCCTGTCTCTTGGAAAATGTTTTTCTTTTTGCATCACTTCCCCAGTCTCTCTTCTGAATAGAAGGAAATAATCATCTGTATATTTGGAAATATTACTAACGCTTATAAGATAGATATACACAGTATTTTAACTGTAAAATGACCATTAAAAAAAACAGGTACAATTTCGACTCCTCATACTGAGAATTAATATGCCAAATTTTAGCCTGGAGCAAATTCTTTGGTTTTTATTAGAAACTGAGATAAAGCATTGAAGGACATTCCATGACAAATGATTGTACCAAGTATTTTCTCATGAAAATCTAACACTACTGCCATAGCAGGAAAGAGAAAAAAAAACAAAACCCCAAACTCTACAGAAATATGGGGGGAAAAAAGATAACAGGAAAGTAGTGAAAAGGCAAAATGCTTCCTAACTCTATTCTGTGGAATCTCTCTCTCTCTCTCTCTCTCCCCACCCATCTATTATTAATCCTTCTTCTCCTATTCCCCCAGGTCAGTCTTCTAAATGAAGCAACTTGCATATTATGTGTTCTGGAGATGGATCAGCAGGGAGATGCAGCAGCAGAAAGAACTATGAATAGCTGACACACAAGTGTCCAGCTTACAACTGATAGCTGGCCATCTAACAGCCAGACATGTCTTGTGTGTGGTAGTTGGAGTGGGGGAGGACCATTCTCGGATGGTCATGGAAAGAGAGAGCAGAAATAGGGTGCTTGTCTGTAACAATGCCTCTAACAACATGGTTGGTGGGAGTGATACACATGAAGAGATTTTTACTAGACCTGACTACTTTTATAAATACAGGCCTCCCCAACATCTGAAAAATGTCTTATGGAAATATTCCTCCAGTGTTTTTGTAGAGGCAGACTGAATTTACTATTTAGTTCCATGGCTGTTTTCCCAATCTGGTCTGATCAGTTCGGGTTTGTTTGTCCTCCCCTCCCCTCTCCATTAAGGGTACTAGGTATTAGATTTCAAGAAAAGAAATAAGGGGAAATTGAGAAACAGTGAACATGGTTCACTGGGAGGAAGTAATAAAATGTATGAGATTGGAGCCAGACTGCAGCATCCTAACAGCGTTCATACTGAAATGGATGTGCAACCCTCTACAATTCTACTGTAAAAGGAAACTGTAAGGAACAAGAAATAGCCAGTGTTGCCGCAAGAGGGATCTGCACAATGATAAAAAAAGTACTCAAAATGGAGGAATTGTGTGTATGGGAAGGGAAGTTTAGGTGGCAGAATGACAACAAGAAAATATAGTTGATTAGTGCCCGATTATACTTTCTGTTAGATAAATGCCTGCACCCATTCACTTCAGTGTCAGCAAAAAATATGAGGAAGATCAGACCCTTAAAATGTTAAGTGTATAAATATAGAGAAGTAGAAAGTATTCTGCTTGCTAAAGGACCAACAAAAAAAAAAAATGTGTTAACAAACATACCTTTATTATTTTGACAGCACCTAGGGGCCTCAAACAACATCAGGCCCCTGTTGTTCTGGGATGGTACAACCACACAGTAAGAGACTATTCCTGAACTGAAAAGCTAACAATCTAAATAGGCAAGACAGAGTAATGGTAAAAAGGGAAACAGAGATGAAGTGACTTGCCCAAAGCTACACAGCAGGTCAGTGGCAAAATCAGGAATAGAACTCTGGTCTCCTCACTCTCAGGAAGTACTTTACCTATTGTCCCATGCTGCCTTTTTGTAGAGATAGAGAGTAAAAGCTTGGGAACAATAGATGAAGAGGGAGAGGACAACAATAATGATTATAAAATGGCTGAGCTACTGAACTTCTTTTTTAACAGGAAAAATAGAAAAAAAGGGAGATGGATGATTAGGACCAACTTGTCAATGTCAACATTCTCCCACCATTTAAAAGTTGTAAACACCTAGGAGGGAGTAGAGTGTATTTATTGCGCTCCAAAATCTAAAACCATTGGGATAAAAATGAGCAAAGTAAAATTCAGGTTGAATATCAGGAAAATTTCCTAAGAATGAGACTATGAAATGATTTCCCAAGGAAAATGGTGGTACTGTCACTTGATTCTGGACTGCATAAAAGCCTGATAGAAAACAATTCTGCACTGGCGGGATGAGAGGGACAGGGTGAACCAATAGCTCTGTTCCATTTCTAGGGTTATATCGTAACGCCCCTGAAGTCAACAGCAAAATTTCCATTCACTTCAATTTCTGTGATTCCACTGCCTTCAGAAATGGTAGACTAATCGTGCTGGGTGATGCTAATAAGTCTGTTCCAGAGTCAGTCTCTTTTGCAGCCACGATCGTCTATGAAGTCTGTTTCCTACAATATACCTAGCCTGTACAGGGAGTCTTGCTTCAGAAGGATGACACTGACACAGCTACCTGGGTTTATGTTTATTATGATAAGGCTCCTTCCAGTGATGTATGCTTTTATAGACTGAATACAGGATTTCATTTCTGGTTTGAGACATGAATAAAGTACTATTGACAACATGGATTTTTCCCTTTCAAATCCTCTACTGATTAAGAGAACAAAGTCAGAATAGAGTATAAAGTCCATTTCCACACCCCATCCCAAATAATGGAGAGAGAGAACCATAATGACTTCTGTGCCTGTGGGCCTCATGGCATTTAACCAAACATAACTAAAACCATTAAAAGAAAAAAGGCAGCATGGTTCAGTAAATTTTACAATTGGTGAAGGAACTGAAGGAAGAAGTGCAATGACCCCTAACATTCAAGAAACAATAAAATCACCCAAAAACTAATTATTCAGTGAGAAACTTCAATGATATTTTTTATCATTAACAGAGTGTTATGGGTGATATGACTAAAGAGCATGATGTGCTTTCAATACTTGGAAAAATGAAAACTGCGCCAAATACTTGCCAAGTTGTGGGTATGATTTCATATCATTCCATTCCACGATCAGTGAATTTGGAGACAAATCCTTGTGTCCTCCACACCTTGGTAATATGACACTGCAGTAGAACATTTCATTTTTCAGATACTGTAATGATGGTCCTGACCTCCTGTGGTCACAGTTCATAAAGATTCTATGGCCATTTTCACTGGTGTGTTTATCACAATGTACTGCCAAATTCCAATTTGGATAACTATATTCTGCCTACATAAATTCCCCATGTAGTTTTAACTGGATAAGATTTTTTTTTTTTTTTTTTGCTTCCTAAAATGATTTGAAGTCATGCTATGTATAGTTAAACAGTTACTGTGTTCCACTCAGGATGTGGCTGCATTTCAGTGGTGAGTGCAATGAGACTTGTATAGCCCTTTATCTACCTTGCAGAAGTATATTAAAGTTTAATAAACATGTTTAATGAGCTTTGAGATCATCAGGTGAAAAATACTATATACATAATATTTAGCACTTACAGTGTATAGTACTTTATAATTTCAAAGTGCTGTACAAGCATTTAATTAGCTGGAAATTGCCACCTTACTAATAAATACAAAATATTATTATTGTTATGTAATTGTCCTTTGGCTCACTGATCCACATAATGGAGATGACATGAACATTTTCCTTTCCCCCCAGCTTGTTTTAATCTTGTACATTAATCTTCTGTGTATTTCCTCCTAAAGCTGATGGATTGCATTTCTCCAGCAGAATGTGTGAGAAGGAATAGAATGACAGAGTCAGCTATCATGTATTTTATTGTCAGCTTTAAATAATATTAACTAGCAACAACAATCAGCATAAAGATCAACTGTACAATGGTCTTATTCCAAATCTACACAAATGAGTGATTATGACTATTGCAGCACGAGGTGTCTGTGGTGTTGGCCTAATCACTCATGCTGAACAAGAGACTATGTTTATTTTTGTATATGTCAAAACACCTTTTTCCACATATGGCAGAAAGGTGACAACTGGGCAGAATAGTCAACTAATTTTCTAAGAGTTACGAATTATTGTGCCTTTTACTCCCTTTCACTACCAGCACCAGGCCTCAGTTTTTAGGGACCTCCACTACAGTCAGTTTCCTCCATACAAGTTGTTTAAATACTGTTATTCTTAAGCCTCAGCTTGTGAACTCTGCCTGCATTGTTAGTCTCCTCTTTAAAGAGATTTTGATCTCTTCATAGTTTAATTGTGCATTAGGGAAGATTTTTTCTTCCTTCCGTTGAATGTAATGGGAGTTGCAGGTATGAGATCAGGCCCACCTCAGAGTATTCCTATATACAAAGTGAAACAGCTGCCCTCAGCTTTGAATGGTCACATTGCTTATTAATAGGGCAAATCTTGAGTTCCCATTAAAAGGAATACGAATGGAAGTATAAACTCAGCAAAGGATTTGGCCTAACATTTTGTTTTCTTTTACACAAATAATCAACCCTTTCTAGTTCACTAACCTGTGCCCAACAGGTTAAAGCTAATAGTAACAACCTAGCATTCTAAGATTAGTGTTGTTACTCTTGTGACACTGTGACATCTAAAGCAGTATGAAAACACTCAGAGTGACAGGTGGCATTCTCTTTGTTACTCTGCCTTTGCACATGTCTGTGACATCTCTTCATGGACACAGTAGGGCTTTGATTCCTTGGTGTTTTGTATTCATGCATTTTCCACAGCACTGCTGTGGATCTACAGTATGCTAGGAATTGCAGAAATTCAAAGCATGTGAGTAAAAGGATAGATGATAAATTGTTGATTGGAGAAAAATAGCTTTGGTCAAGCATGGAAAATAACCCATGGGAGCTCTGTGTTCTAGAAAGAATACAAACTCCCATGGGAAAATAAATGATTGCTATTGTTTGACTTACAATTTTCTACCATTCCAGAGATGCTTCCTACTAATACGAATCTTAAAAATAGATGATAGTTAGCAGAGGTCACAAATGCACCCTCTCATAGCCTGGTAGTATATTTTAATCCTGCAAGTGTCATTGTGCCACACTCTGGTTCAACACTGGTTTCCCAGTTTAGTATTCAGAGAGCTAATTCATTTTGTTGCTGGCAGCACTGCATTAATGATCAAGCTACGACAATGAACACTGTCTGCATAACAAATGTGTCTTTCTCAAGATGCAGTAAATACAAAGTGATTAACATGAAATAACTGCTTCGGCGAACTGCCTCTCCACTTTTAAATAGATACCAGTGTTTTTATTTAACCCTGCATTTGTCAGATTTGCTTTGAATAGGCTTCTTTGCATTTATTTTTTGTCTGATATAAAAACGAGTAGGGGCTTGCTACCTTCAAGCCTTCTTTTACAGAGCACTTCCTCTTGGATAGCTGCCTTTAGCACAACGGGTGCAAATGATTATTAATACTCTGTTCCGTGCTTCTGACATTTACTAAGGCAGAAGCATCAAATAGAACTAAATCAAATCATGCTCCTTCTAGCTAGCCTAATCCTGCCATCCTTTCCAAGCTAACAGAAATAAGGTCTGAATAGGTTAATGCTGCAGTTGTTAATAACCTTTAAATCTAAAAGAGCACCAGGTGGGGTTGGTTTGCCTTCAGTCAGACAAGAAAGTATGAAGAGGAGAAGGTTACAGAACCTGCAGAAGCAAACACAGGTTGTTGTTCTCTCCCCCTGCCCTCCTCTTAATCCTGGCATAAGGAAGGATCATATTATGTCACCATATTATGAAAAGATGAGATTATCCTATTCTGAGACAGAGAGACAGTGCACTTGACAGGCAGTGTTTCCTTCAACATCATTTCCACTGAATCCCTGTGGGGGGAGCCCCCATCTGAAATGTAACAGAGTGAGTGGGAGAGTAAACACCCTCCATAAAACAAGTGGAAATGGTTCTCTCTCATCCAGTTTATCCTCTAAAGCTGTGCTGTTCGCATTTCCATTCTATTTCATCTCATTATAATGTGCCAAAAGCTTGGGCTCCAGAACAGTCTTTTAAAGACAGAGCTTTACTGGAAGACATATCATGTAAGAGAGCCCAAGATGATGTGTTGTTGTTTTTTTGTTGTTGTTTTGCTTTTTCCTTATTCCACTAAGGCACTGCTGCAGGGATTTCTTGCTTTCAAGGTTTGGAAATTTTCCCCATTTAGACCAAAACAGGAGGCACTTTGAGAAGCTGGCTATAGAGCTGAAATACATGTGTCTATTGTGAAATTACATTTTTGGGGGTGTTCTATGAAGCTTCATTCAAAGGGCTCTCACTCCCCAAAAGCAACCAACAGCATGTTAAAGTGAAATAAAAATCAGATGGGAGATAAACAGAAAATAAAGAAACTATTGCTCAGATGTAAGGCAAACCAGAAAGAAACATTAACCATTTCATTTAAAATGAGAGCTACTGAGCCACTCACCAGAGATGCTGTAGAAACACCTGTCCAGAAATAAATAAATAGATACACAAAAAGCACCCCTCTGGGCTCTCTTTAAACATTCAGAACCAGTTCTCTGCTCGCACGTTAAGTATAGATCAGGTTCATGGAAGTCTTGATTCAAAGGGCACAAAAATCATTCTGCCATGGCAAACCTATCCTGAACCATTAAAAAAAAAAAGCAAAGCTCTCCATTGGTTGTAAGGTCTCTGAAGAGCCCAAACTACGAGTGGAGCTATTAAGAGGAGAGTGATATTGTGAGGATCATCTTCACTGGGAGCAGAATGTGTGTTAAACAGTAAGAGCACAATATAACATGCCCGAGAGCATTGGCGGGAGCAAAGAAAATGGGAAGATGAAACAGGGGGAAGAGGAAAATTTTCTTGAGCCGTCCCCTCAAGATCAGGGTTCAGATCCTCAACTGGTGTAAACTGCCATGGCTCTATTGGAATCAACAGAGCTATGGAAATCTATTGCAGCAGAGGATCTGTCTCCTTTTTCTCAGCTAGTATAAATCCTCATAGCTCGTTTGCAGCCAATTGTGCTAGGATAGTTACACCATCTGAGGATCTGGCACCTGCTGTGCTGAGGGGAAGGGGAGATCTGCAATAAAGCCATTGCTCCTTAGAACCAGTAAGATCCACAGTAGGTTAAATCATCATCATCATAATTAATAAAAGTTAGCACATTACATCTCTCAGAGGGGGAGCCGTGTTAGTCTGAATCTGTAAAAAGCAACAGAGGGTCCTGTGGCACCTTTAAGACTAACAGAAGTATTGGAGCATAAGCTTTCGTGGGTGCATGCCCACTTCGTCAGATGCCACAGGACCCTCTGTTGCTTTTTACACATTACATCATCGATGCTCACTGTTTGAGACTCCATGGTATGACTAATACAGTGATCCAGGAGTGTACAGTTGTTACTGGCTTGGTGAAATCTAATTATAGAACATTCCACCAGCTTGGGGTGTCTGCCCTGTTTTCTGGCAGTCTGACCTGAGATTGGCACTCTCAATTGTGAGCCATATCAGACTGCGTGACGACATCCAGTGATCTTGAAGTGTTTTATAAACAAATTGAGCTTCATAAACCCAAACCACTACCACCCGTCACATCTCCCTGCACCCAATACACCTAATACTGTGGGACAATAGGGTGAATCTCATATGCAAGCAGAGCTCAGGAAGTTTGGTAACAATAGTGGGTCTGCCTGCCATGTAGGAATTTTACAGGCTCCCCCAGCAGTATTTTAAATTATGGTCACTGATGTTTTCTAAGGATATAGAAGATGCTGGAGTCAGATTCACACCAGTGGAATTTAACTGAGCTCTGTTCTGCATGTAGCTCTTTGTAAGGTAAAGGTTATATGCAAGGCCTTTAAATGACAGGGCACTGATGGAATTTCTATAATCGATGAAAAATAAGCCTTTGATGAAAATGATAAAAAATAACCCCCTTTCATGCAAGCAAAGCAAGAATCGTAGCTCAAACCCATGACTCTCCAGTCAGTTAAACCAATTTCAATTGATTTTTCAATTAAGTAAAATAACAGACTCACTGACAGACTGAATTAATGAATGAGTGAGCGAGCAAAAAAAAAAAAAGGGGGGGGGGATGGGCAGCAGTATAATGGTCATGCATTGGCATTAAGATGAAGGAATCAAGCCAGCACTTTTACAGGAAAAGTTTTTTCATGAGAACAAAATGGCTAAACGTTTAATAATCGTTATTTTTATTGCAGTAGTATGCAAAAGTTCCGGTAAGTATCCAGTGCTCCATTGTGTAAGACACTGTACAAACACTTGGGAAGACAGACCTGACCAGACATTGCCTTTGATGTGTACCATTTGCCATCCCAATTTTATTTCCTGTAGTACTTATTTCTGAATTGTTGTATCAAAATTCTTTAGCAGTACTATTATATGAAGTCCCTAGCTGGGAGGCTTTGGCAACAACTTTCAGGCTGTTGCAGAGAGTGAAGTTATGTCTGTCCACACCTCCATGAAGAGATGATGTTCCACAGTGATGATGTCATAACAACAGGACTGAGCATGCTCAGAGAAGTCATTGACAGGAAATTCAAGGCAAATTGAATCACTTCTCATCGTCTCTTCAGCACATCTCCCCTTCTCTGGGAAATGCAGAATTCAGTAATGAAAGATACTACTCTCAATCAAAAGAATCAATAAACCGAAATACAAAGACAAAGAACCCAGGAAGCTGAAACAGGAGTGACCCAGAGCAAGATGTAAGTCAGATTCATGGAGGCCACTAAATGCCTATTTTCTTTCAACTAATAGGTATTTTAGAGTCCCTACTCAAGATGGGGGTAGGAAATTTCTCTCTGTGATATGACGACTTATGCAACAATTTATAATGTACACTACCCAGTGCCTTACATTGCCAAGGCAACTATTGCCCTATGCTGATGGGCTAACTAATTTAAGGATGGGCATTGTGTCCACCAAACCAATGGGCAGTGAGGTATGTGTGATGACATAAATTCAATATATAACATAACTGTCAACAGCCCACGTTTCTGAAAAGATCATGAATTATTTTTGTGAAGGGAATATTCCTGGCAAGAAACATGTAAGTGTCCATCATGAGTTTCCTTATCCTTAGGCTGGCATTTAGCTGGATTAGTTTTAAAATAAAATTTAAAAAAGGTTTTGTTTGTTGCATACTTTACGGCTACTTAAGCAAGAGAAATAGATGTGAGGTTGAGCTGGGGCAAATATACTTATTGTAATTAATTTTGCTTCTAGAACTAAATCTCTCTAATCAAGTCTATTCTATTCCATTCAGGGTCTTTTTCCATCTTTCTTTCCCTTTTATTTCTCCACAGGAGGCTCTCAAAGCAGAGGTAGATCCACCAGATGAGAGTTTGAGATGCTTTTTGGGCCAAGTCTCCCCCTATTCCCACTCCCTTCACTTGTCTAGTACTGGTCATCTATTGTGGGAAGTTTTTTTATGTTTTTCCTCTGCATCATCAGGGATGGCCACAGCTGGCAATGGAACAATGGACAGGGAGGGCCAGAGTTCTGAGGCGGCATGCAGCATTCTCTCTGTCAGGCGCTTGGATGGCTGATTCTTGCTCACATGGTCAGGGTCTAACTTATTGCCATATATGGGTTCAGGAAGGAATTTTCCCCAAGTCAGATTGGCAGTGACCTTGGGTGGGGGTCACCTTCCTCTGACATGTGTGGGTGTGGGTCATTTGCCAGGATTATCTGGATATCTCACTTAGTCATTTCCCTGTCGTTGCGGGGCCTCAAACACTGGTGCACCTCGGTCCCTTCTATTCTTTGCATATAGTCCATAATAGCTTCATCTGCTGTGATTTGTAATACTTTGTTCTAATTTTGGTTGTTGGATTATTGTGAGGCTGCTTGGTGATGTTGGTGGCCTGTGACATGCAGGAGATCATGATTTGATGGTCCTTCTGGCCTTAAACTCTGTGGTCTCCTCTCTCCAGTCACCTGATCTCATATTACTGTTTGGAGTGAGCACTTTCCTTTTCTTCTGCAGCCCCTGACAGCGGCAACAGCATTCCTGTATCTTTCTGTGCATCTTATTGGCTGTCCATCTCTTTCAAAACTAATCTGAAAATATGTTTTCTACATTTATTCTCTTTCAGTTTGATTGTCTCGCTGCTATTAACTAAATGACTGCATTATTTAACCCCATAAAAGATTTTAAGATAGAGTTTGTATGAAATACACAATGGAAAGATTATTGTTTTAACTCAGGAAGAATATGTTGATTGGATGATAAAGCCTGCTTGTACAATCTTCATTGGCATTCCACAGTGCATAGTAAACTACATAACATTTGGGGATAACAGATTTCTGAACAGCTTTTGACAACCACTCTGAAACACTGATAAGAAGCATTAAGGAAGAAAGGAGGAACAGAACACCACATGGAGTTTGCATTAGTAGAGTTGTGATAAATTGTCAGTTTGCTGCTTGCTCTTTTATTCACGCACTATCACTAGGGAGGATAGAGAGACTGAAATAAACATCATGATTGGGAGCATTGCATGGAATGAGCTGCATTATTACCAAAAAAGGGAATAGTTTGGGAATTTATTGATACTTTGTTCTTTATGCTTTAGTCATCCCTTAAGTTGGGTACCAAAATCTATACAAAGACTGTTGCAAGTAATTAATATCACCATAACATTTTCTTGGTATTATCCATACTAAGTATAGGCAATTCCAGAATAATGCTGTCTACTTGCAAAGGCAAAATTATAATGATTTTAATGACAGCCTCTGTACGTGACATATCAGACAATGGAACACTTTCTGCCCAAAGACTAGCTTGAGCTGCCAATTCATCAAATACTTAAGAGGCAAAGGCTGTGTGGTTGAGAATGCACAATAGAAAATGTGTTAAAACTGATTCCTCACAGTAGCATATTCTTCCTATCAAAACGAGTACTTATTTACTAGAATAGCTGGTGCCACACTCCCACTGAACCCAGGGCCAAAGAACCCAAGAAGTTTATGATCCAGTCTATAAACTAGGTCTTGGAGCAGCAAGAAAATGCTGAAATTATTATACGCTTTTTCCAATTTACTCCCAAATAGAATATAAATGTAGCGCTGCTGCTGCCGAAATCAAGGAAAGGACTAAACCTTTCACAGCAACGACAATCAGAACAATAAGAAAACAAAGCAGAGTTTTTTAAAAAAGAAAATACACTGATTGTTTTCTGACTTATACAGGATTGAAAATGAGGCTCTTGACAACCTGCTTTGATGCTGCCTGATATAGCATTGATGAAGAGTCATTGGATCTCTAGTGGCTACCCCTGTGAATTAATGAAAGGTGAGACAGAAATTGCAGAACTACCATGCAGAATGACCTTACCTGATAAGACTGTTCTGCCTTCTCTGCAGTAGGTGAGAAGGGCAGTCAGTATGCAGCAGCCTGTTTTTCCCACACCTTAATAAGAAAAATTGACCTGTTTATCCACCAGCTGCCTTCTTTGTTTCCCAATCCAAGTCACTTCTACAAAATCATTTCTGTTCTTAAATGTTGAAATCAAGCAGAATCCCTTGAAGAATGGCTTTTTGTTGACAAAATATACCAAATCTGTGCTAAGGTATGGAAAAGCAGCTGCCAACAGACACATTTACAAGACTACTATGACATTTACACACTGCCTTCAACACTCATATTTTATACTGTAGACTTAATTTATGTGGCATATCAAGCACTATATAAATGAACACAGGCGCCTGAGCCCTGTCTAAGCAAATGGTTTCATTATCTTCTATATTTTATGTAGTGTAGCTCTGCTTTATAGGTCTATGCTGTACCTCTCAGTCATTCTTTGGTGAAAGGCAAATTATGAAAAACCAAAAATAAAAGCTTTCTCAGAGTAAGAAAATGGCTTCTTGATAAGGTCTCCTTTCTTATCTTTAGTTTCATGATGAAAGCTAGATGTTACCCTGTGTACTATAATTATATACACTATATGTAAGAGAACAGTTTTTGTGTGTGTAAAAAGTCCAAGCACTCATAAATTGGGAAATGACAGCATTAAGGTTCCCTGAGCAGCCTTAATTTCCCCCCCTTGTGCCTATCTATTATGATACAGTCTTTATTTACATGGTAACATACTGTTTTTCCCACAGGATCCCTGCCTCATTCAGTACACAGGATGGATCAGCTCTGGGGACAAACCAAGGTTGTGTACTAAAGGAAGATATTGTCTGGATGACTCTTATCTCATTTCTTGCAGAATTTGGAAGTTGTGTAGTGAATGAGGTGGGGAACTTCAGGGAGACAAAGCAGGGTCTCACAGAAGTGAGAATTGAGGATCCCCCCTACTGTCGCTAAATCCCAGTCTGCCTCTCCAGACTCATTTAATCTCACTATCCCTCCTCACCCTAGTGGTTCCATTTTCCAGTTTCTTTGCCCAACCAATCCCAGTTTTCCCCCCACACTCCAGCTCTTATTCACATCTGTCTCTTCTCCCCACTTTTCCTGTTACCCCTCCCCTTCCTCATGCCAGTATTCCTGTCCATACTGCTTGAGCACCAGTAGGGGGACCATGGAGACAAAAGCCAGGAAAGACAGGCTGCCTGCACTCAGTTCCAGTGCCTGGCCGGGAGCAGCCATTACAGGGAAAGTTCTTCAGAGACTTTCAGCCCTGGACTGGAGACTGCTTGGTTGCTCCATAGGAATAGTTCATGCACAGTCTGGTCCAGTAATTGTGAGAGGCTTGAGTATGCCCAGTGTGGACAGAATCTTTGGCTATTTTAGGTACTAAACTCTGAGAAGTCCCTACAGAACATGTGTAAACTACAGTTTTGCAAAGGCTTCTAACCTGGCCAAATTTTGGTGGATTTTCATGGGGATGACAAAAGGTACATCATCCCTGAAATAAAGGCCATCCCCAATCAAATTTTAAGTCCCTTCTCCAAAGCATGGTGGTGCTAAAGAATTCAAGGTCTCAAGGAAATAAAATGGTCTCAAAATTTTAATATGGACAAAACAACTTATTTTTCCCAAACCCCATTTTCAGAAACTCTTTTTGAATTGATTCTACCACCCCATTGCTTCCCCCTCTCCCCAGAAAGAGTCAGACTGAGGCAGACACCCAGCATAGAAAATTTCAGCCTGCATGGTTAAAGCTTGGCAAAGTTATAAGCAACTGAAAACAGAGTTTTATAATGGGTGATTTTATTATCCCTGTCTATAATCAACCTTAGTAGATCTTCTTCATTAAGAGACTTGAACAAATAACGGGAAGCAAAAATGGTTTATGACTGGTTGTGAAAGATCTTTAGCACTGCACTGAAACATAGGTGGCAGCATCAGGATAAGCATGCCAAACTGTATGTAATTGTGCTACAGTTTTTTTTTTTCAAAGTTCAAAAAAGAACAAGATAAGTTAATGGAGGATAAGTCCATCAATGGCTATTAGCCAGGATGGGCAGGGATGGTGTCCCTAGCCTCTGTTTGCCAGAAGCTGAGAATGGGCGACAGGGGATGGATCACTTGATGATTACCTGTTCTGTTCATTCCCTCTGGGGTACCTGGCATTGGCCACTGTCGGAAAACAGGATTCTGGGCTAGATGGATGTTTGGTCTGACCCAGTATGCCTGTTCTTATGTTCTTAAAGCTCTTTGCAGTCTAAGATATAGCCCACTTTATCAACCCCTCCCACTCCCCGCCCCACAATTTTCAGATGGTCCATTTATCCCTAAAAGCCTCACTGAAACAATTATTTTTACATTGCACCTGAGTAAGGCTGAGTGAACTATTTTCAGCAAGCAATCTACGTAACTAACTTAACCCCTATTCCGTTCAAGAAACACAGACTTCCAAATTTGTTAATTTAGAATTTGAGTGAACATTTTATGGAAATGTATTTCATCTCATAGGTTGCTCATTAACTGTTTTTGTAAGTATTGCTTTCCATATTATTTACTTAAAGTTATTTACTTGTTCCCATAATACAAGAACTAGGGGCCACCGAATGAAATTAATGAGCAGCAGGTTTAAAACAAATTAAAGAAAGTTCTTCTTCACACAGCGCACAGTCAACTTGTGGAACTCCTTGCCTGAGGAGGTTGTGAAGGCTGGGACTATAACAGCATTTAAAAGAGAACTGGATAAATTCATGGAGATTAAGTCCATTAATGGCTATTAGCTAGGATGGGTAAGGAATAGTGTCCCTAGCCTCTGTTTGTCAGAGGGTGGAGATGGATGGCAGGAGAGAGATCACTTGATCATTACCTGTTAGTTCACTCCCTCTGGAGCACCTGGCATTGGCCACTGTTAATAGACAGGATACTGAGCTAGATGGACCTTTGGTCTGACCCAATACAGCCAATCTTATGTTCCTATAGAATCATAGAATATCAAGGTTGGAAGGGACCTCAGGAGGTCATCTAGTCCAACTCCCTGCTCAAAGCAGAACCAATCCCAGACAGATTTTTGCCCCAGATTCCTTAGTGGCCCCCTCAAGGATTTAACTCCCAATCCTGGGTTTAGCAGTCCAACGCTCAAACCACTGAGCTATCCCTCCCCCTATTATATATATTATGTATTCTATATTCACTGTTGTTCATGAATCACCATATAAGTCACATGCCATTATTTCTGATTTCTGACTGGATGACTGTCAAGCTCCCAAACAGCTTCCACAATGTATGCACAAATGCTCCCAGTGAATAATCATATGAATATTTGTGTATAAATATATATTCACACCCGTATGTGCAACACTTTCCTGTTTGCAAACATTCTTGCAATAAAGATAGTGTTTGAGTGATGTCTGCGATACGTGAATAAGAGGGATTATGAATAGCATACCAGTAAATCTGTGGGTTGTATTCAAACAAATGTCAAATACTTTTATTTTGCAATATTTGTCCAGCTCTACACCTGAGTATGATTTTCTGTGGAGGGTAAGTTTTTCCTGCTCAGATAGCAATGATTTATGTTGGCTTTTCTGCAATTAGGGTCTGATCCTCTTCAGTGGAAAAACTTTTATGAACATTGGATTGGGGTCTCAGTTGCATGACTTTCTAATAGTATCAGGCCTTTCCTTATTCTCCCATGTTTCCCTAGGTCATATCCCTATATGTATATTTTGCAGATCAGCACAGAGTCATTTTTGTATTGTACATTGATTAACAAGTAGGCTGTTTTATATTGCCCTTTTACAGATTTTTTGTAATAAACTTCTAGGATTTTCCTCACTTTGGGTGCAAGACATGGAAATGTGTGGCCTAAGTTAGGAAACCACCAGTTTTTCAGTAAATATATATTTTGTGAGCATCTCAACTGAAATCAGTTGGAGTTCTGCCTAAAAACTGATGGCAGACTATGGCCTCATATTATTAAAAAGACAGAAATTACTCTCTTGTTGCTACTTATTTAAAATAAATTACAGGGTTGCTTAAAGTTTTTTTAAAGACAGAATTGAAATTAACTTCATAGCATTCCATTTGAGGGGTTGTTTTATTATTAAAAGGAATTCATGCAAATTTAAATCTTTCATAAAATATTTCTAGTGTACTTAGATGTAGTCACATAGAGGACAGTTGCATGTGTATTTGCATATTGTAGCTTGACACAAGATGAGTATAGTGCAATCAGCTATTACATTAAAAGGTACTTGCTATTGCAGTTGAATTGATAATGTCCTGTGGCTTCATTAAAAAGAAGGTATGCACGTAAAAAAGATGTTATGTTTTTCATCTAGCCTCATACTCAACATTCATAGTCCAGCTAATGAAGGAAATAAAAAGAAAACAAAATCCCTCCTGCATTCTACTTCGTTCTCTAATATGAAAGGTCTCATTAAATGAATGTTCCGATATACAACTACTGCAGAACGTTCAGCCCATTAACACCAAAATGGGGGGTAATATTATGAGCATGTAACAACTGCAAGCCTTAGACTACTATTAGCATTGTGGTGCTATGTGAGAGCTGGAAATGTTAGTTTTATATTTAAAAATTAAAGACTTGTTTCAAGTAAACAATGCAAACACTATCACTTAATATCTAACAGGAAACATTACTGTAGCATGATTTTGCTGACCATTTTTTATTTTTAATATCAGTGTTAGACACTCCTCATTGTTACTCCTAGTGACTCTGCTTATGTTAAAACTATCAAAGGAAACATAGACAATAGTTTTTTCCCTACTAAATGTGCAGATAGCTGTTGATGAGACATCCCAGAAAGTAAGACTTAAAATAGTTTTAAATGGTTTTTTACTAATTGCAGATGTTTCACAAAGTATGAGAGAAGCATTTTAATTTTTCCAAACTGCTTTATTCAAGGTGCTGTATGCTATTCAGAATGCAGTTAAAGAATAGATACCAACTATAGTGACTGTTTTTCCAGATGATATTCTGCATGGATACTGTTGGTGATGTACAGATCCTTTCTAAATAGAAGAATCTATTGGGGCAGCACATGAAACTTCATGTCATCCCAGCCTAGGGTGAACAGATAGCAGGGGGTAAAAAATCAGGATGGAGGTGGGGGATAATAGGTGCCTATATAAGAAAAAAACCCCAAAATTGGGACTGTCCCTATAAAATCAGGACATCTGGTCACCCTATCCCAGCCACTCAGTTCCTTCCACTAATTCAAATCCTTTGTAAAATTCCAAAATAGTGCAGGAAGAGGGTCGGGAGTGTGGAATCATGCAGGCAATCATATGAATGAACCACACAAATGAATTGGTAAGTTCCAATTCTTTCTTTCGTTCTTTCTTTCAGCATTCCCTGAATAGATTCCCATTGTAGGAAACTGAAAATCAGTTTCCAAACCCAAAGGAGGTGAGTTTGAGGAGCCTTGTTTGAAAACAGTTGCAAGACTGCTCTCACAAACTAAGCATCTGATCTAGCGGCCAAATTCAATTAACAATTCTCTGAAAATATAAATTGAACTTTGAGTTGCAGCCTCACGTACCTCAGCAATGGAGTTATTTCTAAAATATGCACTTGAAGCTGCCCTAGAACTGGTGGAATATGCTCAAAGACCTGTTGATATTGAATCCCTACTAGTTCAAAATAAGAAAGATTGCAGAGTCTGAAATATTTGGATAATCACAGAAACTGATTGGCCTCTAGCATTATTCTCTTGCTCTACAAACAGCCTAGGAGTAAATTTTGTAGTGGAAGGTTTCTTGCTCTCCACAATTTTCTGTACCTGTGGAACTCCTTGCTAGAGGATGTTGTGAAGGCCAAGACTGTAACAGAGTTAAAAAAAGAACTAGATAAATTCATGGAGGATAGGTCCATCAATGGCTATTAGCCAGGATGGCCAGGGATGGTGTCCCTAGCCTTTGTTTGCCAGAAGCTGGCAATGGGCAACAGGGGATGGATCACTTGATGATTACCTGTTCTGTTCATTCCCTCTGTGGCACCTGGCATTGGCCACTTTTGGAAAACAGGATACTGGGATAGATGGACCTTTGGTCTGACCCAGTATGGCTGTTCTTATGGCTGTTACAAAATAATCACTGTCTGCATTGTTAAGCCAGCCAGCATCCTGCCAGTCAGGTTGGTGGACTTCATATGTGTAGAACCTGGATCTGCTTTTGGGGCTGATTGTTCATAAGATAGATAAGGGATACTCATGCTGACTGTGTCTCACCAGTTGATCTACAAATCTATGTCCGTGCTGAGTCTTTGATTGGACCCAAGTAGTCTGTCCATTGTGTTTGCAGTCTTCGAGTATATGGCTTCCCTGACTCATAACACCATATGCTTTGATTAGTTTGATTTGGTTTAGTTCATTTATTTATTTTGTACTTGTATCTGTGACCCAGTGATTTTACTGTTTGTATCATCACATCATTTGCTTTGCTTTTGCGGTTCCTGCTTTTTTTTAATTGAAAATGCAGTGAATAATCTTAGCCACATAAGTTAAAGCAGCCTCAGAAATATTCATTTAACAGATTCCAAGGCCAGAAGGGACCATTGTGATCATTAGTGTGACCTCCTGTATAACACAGGCCACAGAACATCGTCAAAATTTCTAGACCATATCTTTTAGAAAAACATCCCATCTTAATTTTAAAATTACAAGTAATGGAAAATCCATCATGACCTTGGTAAATTGTCCCAAATCGTTAGTTACTCTCACTGTTAACAAGTCATACCTTATTTCCAATCTGAAGTTGTCTAGCTTCAATTGCCAGCCTCTGGATTGTGTCATATGTTTCTCTGCTAGCCTGAAGAGCCCATTGTTAAATATTTGTTCCCACTATAGGTACTTATAGATTGTAATCAAGTCACTCCTTAATCAGCAGCACTAAATTTACTTTGAAAAGCAAGGGGAGAATACATTTGTTAGCAATGTGTTTATAAAAGGCACACTGCTGCATTAAGGAAGACTAATATAGCATTATGCTCTCTACTCTTCTGACACATCCTCTTCAACTTGGTTAATAGTCCCCCTCCCTAGTTTCTCTCTGAGACCCTTTACTGACAAAATATCAGTCTACAGCTAGGTCCTGCCTTCTCCTCCAGAGCTTACTTACTAGGTTGGGAACACTGTCGTCTCAACAATCAGTTCATTCTTCTTCCTCACTGTCTTCATACCTCATCATGCCGAAACCCAAATGTGGGATGCCCTATCTTACTAAGACCCCTATCCAAGGACAAAATAAATATTTATGAGGAAATTTAAAATGCTGTGCAATTCATTTCTGTAGTGTAGCAAGTTATAATAACATCAGCAATTAAGAATTAAGAAGCTGCAAACAGCGTTCAGCAATGAAAGTGAGGAGACAACAACAACTTTGGAATTTAAAAAAAAGTTGGAAAAATGTGATCAGAAACATAAGCTTGAATTTAAAATTTAATTGTCTTTTCTCCAAGTCCTGGAAAAGGGGCACCTCAATTAGCCAGATGTGGATCCAACCACATGCTAGGCAAGTAGGACTCTGCATAGAAGTATTTAGTGTCAATGACTGGTGATAAGACAAAAGTTACAGACCAATACATGAAATGCACTTGGAATATT
Source organism: Trachemys scripta elegans (assembly GCF_013100865.1). Taxonomy (NCBI): domain Eukaryota; kingdom Metazoa; phylum Chordata; order Testudines; family Emydidae; genus Trachemys; species Trachemys scripta. Next base: position 220,169,091 of record NC_048298.1, read on the forward strand.
TTATATTTAACACAGCAGAAAGGCAGGATTCCTAAAGAAACTTCAACAGCTCCCTGACACAGAGGCAATTAAACAAGCAAGATGAGAATCTCACGTACACATAAGTATATTTTGTGTGACCACAATTGAGAGGAAATTAAGTTTAAACTCTGCAACCACCTAATAAATCTTATGCTAGCTTTGTGCAAGATCCATTTGCCCTAGATAAACAAAGGTTTAACTTTTTCTATACTTCCCAAATCTACCTTCCCCTCATCTTCCTCTTGGCTTGGTATAAGTACTATGCTAATCCAGTCAAGAAACAGAAACAAAACTATGTGATTTGTGACTACTTAGGACTAAGACACTCAGCTTGAATTTAGAATAGTGACTACTGTTCACAATCAGAGAAAAATAAATAGGCACTGTTCACAATCAGAGAAAAATAAACTTTTGTAAAAATTAATCAAATGAATTCCAGTAAAAAGAGACAGTACCTTGATCTGCTCAGCAGAAAAATGAGTTTGTTGAGCCTCTTCTCAAGGCTTTCTGCCTTCTGCTGGCTGACTTCTTCATTCAGTTGTGTTACTTTCCACAATCGAGATAAGGCTCCCTCTGTCAGTTAGCCAGGTGTACTATTGATTTAACATTAAAAACTTTCATCTGGCTCTTTTACTTTGCCTTGTGCTATGATGAATGGAACTGGAGATAGAGGGCCAGGTTCCAGGAGGCACCTGGTTTGATACCACAGGTGTAGGAAGGTAAACTGGAACCAGGCTGCTACCAGACAATCACAGGCCTCTCAGCATTGCCTGTATATTGCTCATTAAAGATCTCTTCCATATAATTCTGCCTGCTTGATGCATTACTTATTGCTAATGAAACAGGCCTACCCATGATATAATAATTTCATGGGCTGAGAATCATTCAGATTCTCTTCTTTATGCCATCCTAGTTGGTCAGCCTTTAATGGGCTGTAGGATTAGACAACTGGGATGGGAGAAGCTGGTGATTGCAAAACCTCTGAAAACTTGTATAAACACAAGGTTTTTCCAGTTACCACATTTCCCTAATTGAAACTCTTGGTTTTGAAGGAAAATATAATAGAAACCTTATATTTATAACATTTATTATTTGTAATGTGGGAACACCCAAAAACCCTAATCAGGACTGGGAACTCATTATGCTAGGTATAGTCAATGTACGTTGGTGAATATGGATCTCTCAATAGCTTTTAGTTTAAAGCTCTAATTTTCTTGCAAACGTGCTGCCCCAGGAAGGCAGCTGTCCAAGCTGTGTTTAAGTGTATTCCAAAGACAGGACTGTGCAAACTGATGGTATGGAAACATTATGCAGCATTTGGGGCATTTTAAAATATAATAGGTGGGACTGGTAGTACTGTTAGGCTCTGATAGAGGCCTCCCAACGACATGGGGGAGCAGGGAGATACTGGGCACAGTGTTGGTATATAATACTCTAAATATTTGTATTGATTACAATATACACCCCACTCACTCCACATTCATACCCCTTTCATACTTCACCAGAATCTGAAGATTAGAACCAAGTTCCAATGGCCAGTCAAGGTCCACTCCAATCATAAGACATGAGGAGCCCGCACTGCACGCTTATTCTTTATCAGGGCTCTGGATTGATGTCTGACTCCAAATTTCAGACATGTCAGGCAACTATTTATAGACCCTCCATCGTGTCATCAGCTCTTTGTCTGTTTACTAAGCCATTCATCCATAACTTCAAGAAAATTGTTCCATGCAGGCCACCATAATCCAAGACATTCCATTTCCTCTTGTGGACATGACAAAGTTGCTTTTCACAGACAATCCTTGACTGCTCATAGCCTTAAATCCTCGCTTCAGCTGCGAACATGCAACTCATGTACTCATGTCAAGCACGCAGCATTCATACTAGGCTTAAATGGCCTATAGCATATTACAACATATACTACTATATATCCCAGTAATGCCACCTATTAATAAAGTGGGCTAACACTTCTCCTTATAAGAACTGGCTTTCAGTGGAGTGTGATTTTGCCAGACAAATTTTCCATGCTGGGTGTCTGCATCAGATTGAATTTGCATGGAAATTTTCAGCCAAAATGGTACAGCTGTTTTTAAGAATGAAGCTAGGACCCAACACTATTTTCTTCCACAAGAACAACTTATGTGATTGCGTAATTAAAGATTGTATCATAATGCATACACAGAAGGGGGCTGAACCAAAAGTTCATAGGCAAACTTAACTAACCTTTGCTAACCTCTGGGTGCTTGACTTTGCAACTTTAATAATGGTTCTTTTAACACTTTTCAGGGAGTGTATAATATTTTAACACTTTTCAGGGAGATAATATTGCCCGGAACTAAGTGGAAGCCAGTGCTATGCAAATAATGATTCTTGTTTGAAAGCAATCCTTATCCTTCTTTTCAGATTAACCAGAAGAATACAATAATAAAAATGTAGTGGCCCAGAAATCACATTTTGATGTAGCTAAATAAAACTCAAACATCTTAGTTATGAATTTGTACCTGGAGTTGAAATCTCTCAACCTTCGGTTATGTTCTAAGTTTGATAAAGTGGATTCTTCCCCAATAAGGGGAAATACAGACTGGATGTTAAAGTTTATGATCGGGGTATTGGAGATCTATATTAAGTTCTTGACTCTGCCACAGAATTCATGTGTGACCTTGGGTAGATCATTTAAAGGGTGATAATTTCAAAAAGCCCTGAGTTCTGATCTAACTCTGCTCCCATTGAATTCAATATAAAACTCTAACTGACTTCACTGGAAAGAGAGTTAGGCTTATCTTGAGCGCTTCAGAAAAAATACATTAATGGCTTTATGCCTCACTTTCCTTCTCTGCAAAATGGTATAATAATAAATCTTCATCCTTCCTGACAAAGGAATGTCTTGGCACCTTTGGGTTAGGGACTTACTCTTACTATGTATATGTACAACATCTCGCACAGTAAGAAGGTTATCTCAATCTGTCCCTTTAAATGCTATTTTAATACAAATATATATTAATAATAAATAAATATTTAAACCTCAAAAGTATGGCCATACAAATTAAGAATTGTGATTTTTAAGTGCATTTATTAACACCTCAGTCAAGCAGCTATAACCCTTTGAATTTGTTTAGTTATGTTTCTTCTTTCACAAATTATGTTTGCATGTTGCTGTATTCTTTTTGATGAATGAGGTATGAAGATATAGTATGATTTCTGATGCAAGACACACAGGTGGAAGAAGAAGAGCAAGTTTCACTCACCAGCCTTGTTCTGCTAATGACTTATCTTTGCAGTATCTTTCCAAAGTGAGATTAAAAACTTGAATTCATACCAAAGCCAGGGGGGAAATGGGGTGGGGAGAGAGAGAGAGAGAGAGATTTCCAAGGCCTTTAAAGAGCTTCTTCCTTCATAATGGGATTTTTGCAACATGTTATTTTCTATATAAAGACACTTCAATTTTTTTGTTACTAAACTATTGATGAGCAGGCTGTTTTCTAAATACATTCATAACTAATGGAAAACAGAGCTTGAGGAGGTAATTACAAAAACATGATTAGGGACAGAAATGTCCCTTCATCTCCTGCTACAATTATTTCTTTATTGGAAACCAAAGGCTTTGCAGACAGTGAATTATGTGGGGAAAAAAAGCAAAATCTTAGAAATTGTAAGAAGCAATACAGAAGCCCTAGTGTGGTGGTTTTTTCCCCTGAATCAGCTTCATTATAGTTATTGTTTAGATTTTTTGGATTTGGTATTCTTCCTGTAATTCTTGGCACAGTGTTCTTTAACCTTTCGGAGCGTTTACACATTTCATACTTGAGAAGCAAGGAATAAACGCTTTGAACATGAATTGCAATACACACCAAAATGGCTTAAAAGTCCCATGGTGGTATCCATAAAACTGTAAAATCCTCTAACAGTCAAGAATCTCAGCCTCAGGCAGAGCTTGAACAGTAAACATTTAATAAACGCAACTCCCATTTCATCTTTCCTCTCCCCATGTGTAGCCTGATTCATTTTACTGTATATTTCACTTGATTTTACACGATCATTTCCCTCTCCACTGCACTAGTCAGGAAGTTATATGGTAATGAAATAGCATGCCTCTGGGCATAAGCTGAACACTGCAGGAGTCAGGAAGTGACTTTTTCAATGTGCAGTTGGAGAAGTGTAATATGGGAATTTTTTACTGCAGTGTCCCTGTACACTGACTGCTACTATGCCTCCTACTGTCTACTCCAGCAATTAGCTCATTCCAGGTCCAATACCCCCTTCTATACCTTGTTTACATGCCCATCAGCCTCTTTCTCTGCAACGCAGAGTGGTCTCTCTTCATGGGTTGGCTAGTCCTCAGGCCTCCTGGCCCCAGTATCTATTTTCCAGTCCTGCTCTATATGGCCTCTGATAATTCCTTTGTCCAAGAGTCTATATAAATGCCACTTCTGTTCAGCCAGCTTCTTCAAATATCCTTGCAAGTATACCTGTGCTTCTCACTGTCTTCATTGATTCTCCAGGACTTGCATATGTACTGCCCGGATACCCTTTGGCTGTTTTTCTGCCCTCTTAAAAGGGAGCAAAAATTCTAGGGTCCAATCTGGGAGGGTGCCATCTGCAAAAAAAGCTTCTGTGCAGGGTGGCTTCCTAGTCATTTTTCCTTGTTCTCTGCTACTACAGTCTCTCACACTCCACTTGTATCAGGGGTGACCATAATGCCCGCATCCTCCACCAAGTGTATCAGAGTTCATACACCACAAGGGCACCTCCTCATGGCTATGACTGGGGAATCAGCTCTTTTCTAGTCTAGCACTCCCTTCTCTCATTTGCTCACCTGACAGCCTCTCTCTCTCTCTCTCTCTCTGTGACTTGGGGTGCTCTCTCTTTAAAACTGAGCCCTCCAGCTAGATCACTATATAGTACCCCCTTCCAGGGTATCAAAGCCCCCCAGGACCAGCTGTTTAGTTGGCATCCCCCACAATCCTTTTCCATTCCCAGTGGCAGGTACGGGAACCTTGGCCCTCTTGCTACTCCAGGTTCCAGCCCACAAACTCTACAATCAGCAGCCAAAGTCTACACAATCTCTATCTTTTGGCCTTGCTGCTCCTTCCCTAGACTGCTTCCTACTCCACTCCCATAGGATTTCTTCTCCACCCTTCTGGGTAAACTCTTCTGTGATGTTCCGCTGGTGTTATCTGGACTGGTGATCTGGTAGGTCACTCCAATCTTTGACTCTGGGAGGCAGCCTTACCCTGTCCCACTGTGAGAACCCCCATTCCTGGGCTGTTCATGCAAAGCCTCTAGCATGTAATCTGCTCCCAGCTACGTGAGTGAGCACTTTTGGCCAGCCACTGCTTGGATTGTGCAACCGAATGACACTAGCCAATATCTCTGGTCCCAGACACAATGCTAGGAACCACAGTCTTGCAGTGTCAATTATGCCCACTGGATGCTGGAAGCTTATATGAGTTCATCAATGTAACAAAGAAATTGATATGTACCAGGCTTGTTGTCCCAAAGGGAGTCTCTGACGTGCTTCAAACCAAACACACTGCTTCAGGTAGAATAAATAAACAAATTTATTAATGACAAAGGATAGATTTTAAGTGATTATAAGTCAAAGCACAAGAAGTCAGATTTGGTCAAATGAAATAAAAGCAAAATGCATTCTAAGCTGATCTTAACACTTTCAGTGCCCTTAGAAACTTAGATGCTTCTCACCATAGGCTGGCTGGTTGCCCTTCAGCCAGGCTCTCCCCTTTGATCAGTGCTTCAGTTGCTTGGTGGTGGATGGAGATGGAGGTGGAAGAGAGAGAGAGCATGACAAACATCTCTCCCTTTTATCATTTCCTTTCTTCCCTCTTGGTTTTGCCCTCCCGCACTGCCCTTCAGAGTCAGGTGAGCATTACCTCATTATAGTCCCAAACTGACAAGGGAAGGGGGGTGACTCACTTGAGAGTCCAACAGATCCTTTGTTACTGCCTAGCCAGTGTCCTTTGTTCTTGAGAGGCTGGGTTGGGTTTGTCCCATACATGCCCTGATGAGGTGTGAACTGCTCCTTTGCTCCTGGAGAGCTTTGCCTGGGCCTTTGCTCCTGGAGAGTTTTTGTCTGGGATTGTTTTAAGCCATGAGGACACATTTTCGTCCTCATAACTATATACATGAAATTACAACCCATAATATTACTATAACAACAATGCTCAGTGCATCATGAGCCTTCTGAAGACACCCGACATGAGAAACTTTGCATTGGATACCACACAATCATATTATAAGGATGAACATGGGGGTGCAGGGTGTTCCCCTGAGGTACAGAGCGTCACATCTTCCATCAAGGCCAGGATCTTCCTGAGTTTCCTCCTTTTCCCTCTCTAAACCCAGAGGGGAATTGCTGACTTCCACATTGCAGCCCCTTGCTGCTGCAAATTTCCTGTCTTAATACCTTAGGCATCTCCTCCCGTAGGTGGGCTTCACAAGCTATTAGTCATTTTCAGTCAAGCCAGACTCTCCTCCAGGTGTGGCTTACAAGGTTAATTGGCCCTATCTGACCACCTCTTCAGGGCTAGTGCAGGGTGAATACCCTATCACATTCCCCTTCAATCATCCACCTGAGGAGGAGCAGAAGATAAGAGTGAGAAAGCAGAGGGCAGATTGGGGATAGCCCTACATTCCCAAGCCTTCTTCCTTAAAGCAACCAATCAGCATTAAACACAGTCAAGGTCACAAATGGTAAAACAAGGCCTCATCTTGTCTCTCCTATTGGATCCAGAGTGACTCCTTCTGAACTCACACTTCACTCCACTGTATGGGGAACAGCAGCAGAAAAAAAAAAAAAAAAAAAGAAGTGGCAGGCCCAGTGGTTAACGTGCTAGCTTGGAACTCAAGAGACATGTGTTGAGTTCCCTGCTTCACATTAGGCAAGTCACTTAGTCTCTCTGTACCACAGTTCCCCATTTGTATAATGGGGATAAATAGCATTTTTTCTACCACACAGTAGTGATGTGAGGATAAATGAGTTGGGGGAAGCCAGGTCCTGCCCCCCAAGGGGTCTGATGCAGAGGGGAGATGGGTCCTGCTCCAGGGAGATGAGAAGCCAGCCTGCTCTGCACTCACCCCAAAGCAATTCCTTTCTCATGCAGCTGGCCTACCTCCCCACACCAGTCTGTGGTATCTCACCACAGTGTGCAGGCAGGCCGTCCCTGCAACACCCAACCCAGCATCCTTACTGCTGGATCACCTGCCTTGAGCTCCGATGTGGTGAACCAAAAAGTGGTCAGGCCATGAACTGAGTGCCCCTCCACCAGGCTCCTCAGCCTATGAAGAAGCTTTAATGTATACAGATTTCCTCAGAACATAGGATACTATGGAGAGCTCTAACAACTTTAGTCCAGAGCTTTGCAAATACTTCTCTCTCTCAATACAGAGCATTCCCTCTTTGCAGTCTCTGCTAGGCATCTCAATACAGAACTTTCTCTGTCTGGGTTCTTAAGCTTCCTTGTTTGTGCTTCTCTAATATACTAAGTCATTCAATTGCTTTCTCTCTCTCTCTCATGACAGAATTTTCCTCAATTGGGTTCTCTCCCACTACAGAGCTTTCCTGAGCAAACATGCATAACTCAGTTTTATAGTCCCTCAGTCACCCCACCCACAAAGTTGAACACCTGGTCCTCCCACATGCATCCATCAAATGAGGCAGCAAACAGACCCTCAAGGAATCAGTCTCAGCCATACAGGACTAAATTGCTAGGACAAACCTATTTTAAAATAAGATTCTTGTAAAAATCTTAAATACATTCTCTTCCTAGGCTATTAGACTAAAGAGTTAAAACATCACTGAAAATTGAAGTGCAGAGGGCCAACACAAGGGCTATGAAGGACTTTATTTGCACGTAAGTCTTATTTTGAGGACTTCAGTGAGATCTCAGTGGATTGGCCTTATGGTCACCTTTGCACAGTGTGGAAAATCATCCATACTAATTTGCAAAATTAAAAAAAATTCTGCAGACTAGTATTTTAAAGGTGTCTTTATATATAACAGAAATGTAGGGACAGATATAAGAGAAAAAATAGCCATTTGTACACTTCTCAGCATAGTTTCAGTGAGTTGAGTGTAATTATTTATTTGTATTATAACAGTGCCAAAAGCTCCAACCAGAATGGGGCCTTATTGTGTTAGCAGATGTACAAAACACATAGTGGTAGGTACAGTGTTTGCAGTGTACACAGACGAGAAGTTTTCTTATCCCTGTTTTTCAGACAGGGAATGGAGGCCGAGAGATTAAATAACTTGCCCAAGGTCACACAGGAAATCTATGACGGAACTGAAAACTGAACCCAGACCTCTTGAGTCCCAGTCCAGTATCTTAACACCACCACCATTCCTGTGATATTTACCAGATGCTTGTTGGCAGTGTATTTGAGCTTAATTTCCTATTTCCTGTATGCTTTAGTGGATTTATATGAATTTTTTAAATGTTACTTTCACAATGTGTAACACTATTACTTGTACTGTAGCTGCTAAAACTAGAACTGACACGAACTGGCAGAAGAAGCATAGATTAATGCTAAAAGACAAATGGCAAAACTAAAGAAGACATCTGCCTTTTAACATCCCAGGGCATCCGCTGGCTTTGAACCAGCCAGAGACTTCCAATAAGTGAAGATAGTTTCCACGGACCACCGCAACTCTAATTTCTTGGTCTCTAACATCCTGTGCTAGTTTTGCTTAGATCATATCAGATGAGAACCAGAAAAGAAACGGGAATCTAAATCTAGTATTTATTTATTTCAGATCTAGCCAACTAAAAAACAACAACAACCTCTATGAGATTGAGGAATACAGGTTGGAAACATTGAGCACAAGTATGATGTGTAGTATCCAGGTATGTGCTATTATTTAATGTTTATTCAGAAACATGAACGAGTCTTCATTTAGTGGCTGAATTTCTTTTCTTAGGCTTCATCTAGCCCATTGTCAGCATTTTCAGACATCTGATGGTTGGCATCATATTTAGTTACACATTGTAACCATTCTGTTTCCTTCATTCATGCTAATAAATAGCTAGCACATAGAGAGGTGGATACAATACATGTCCACTTGATACAGGATGGTGGGGGGAAATACAGTAAAGCAACACATTTTATAAAAGAGTCATTTAAAACTTTAATAAAGGCTAGCAGTCTGTGGCTAGCTTTGATTTATCTTGTTTAATTAAACAGAAGGTTATGATGAGTAGCCCTTTTACTCATGATTTCCCATTGCATCTCTTTACTTCAACATTGAAAGACTGCAAAAAAGACTTACACACACACTGTCTTAGTGTGATAAGCTTTAATAGATATATAGTGCCAGAATCTGGGATGCCCTTACATGAATGCTCAAGGCAGGGAGTAGTACAAAGTCTGCTCACTGAGGAGTTCACTCACCACTGGTGTCACCTAGTGGTAAGGTTGGGGCATGGCAGGCCCTCTCCTTTGGGGGCACCCTGTGTTGACTGCTGCTCCAGCCCTGCAGCAGTCTGTTCCTTCCGTGACTTGGCCCTCAGGCCAGGTCACTCATTTGCATCTTCCCCTTTCAGGGTATATAAAGAGTCCAGCGATGGGGTAGCCCTCCAGGTTAGGCAAGTAGCTCTAGGATTCCCCTGGGGTCAGGGTCTCATGCTCCTGAACCTTCTGTCTTCAGGACCTTCCCTCACCTAGATTTCCTGAACCAGGAGTAGACATCCGTCTGCCCTTGAGGTGGGGCAATCTGGGCCCACCCCCAGATTCCAATCCAGGGCCCAGTGGTAAGTAGCTAAGACCTGAACCCCAACATGCTATACTGCTGCCTACTGGATCACTTACTACCAGTCCCCCATCACATTCAGTGGTGCAGTCTACACCAATGAGGGATTGTGTCACCACCTGCTCTCCAACTGTTAGTGCCTTTACTGTTGTAGCTCCCAACCTGGGCCACTTACAAACAGCCAAACAGCATGCAGGTCATGCCCTGAGTGTCTGTGTATAGTTACAGCCCTGGTCCAGCAACTCTGACTCCAGCAGCCTGTCAGCAACACACCAGAGGCCTTGGCTATTACTTTCAGGGTGACTCCCAGGCCTGAATTTTCTCCACCCCCCCCCCCCACAACCATATGTTCTGCACTGTCCAGCCTTCTCCTGGACAGTTCAGATATTAGAACTCCATTGTTCCTGTGAGGGGTGTGACGTTATTGACATAATCTGGGACCATATAGAACATGGTTGCAACGAAAGTCCTGTAGTGGCACCAAATCTTATATAAAGGGGGTCAAATGAGGTGTCTAAGACAAGGTTATGGTTTGCTGGTTATGATTATGCTGGCTATATGTGTGTATCAATTTTGTAGTTGAAGTTATGAATATTGGCTCTATACTGTCTGTATGTCAAACACATGCTATGCTTCTGGGAGACATCCCAGACAAGTTGGTGTTAGCTCTGCCTAGCCTGCTTGTTGGCCCATTAAGGGCCATCAGCTATATAAGTGACCCATTGAGAGAAGGCAGATACGCCTTGTAACTCAGCAAAGTATGCAGGAACTTGCCCATATGACTCCAGACTCCATTTTGCTGTAATTTTCCACAGTAAGAACAAAGAGGTGTTCTTACACCTGGAAAAGACTATAAAAGGCTGATGTCTCATCTCCACCTGTTCTTCAGTCCTTCTTCTTACCTCTGGAGGGACTTTGCTACAAATGGAAGCTCTACACCAGGGGTCGGCAACGTTTGTCACGTGGCTCGCCAGGGTAAGCACCCTAGCGGGCCGGGCCAGTTTATTTACCTGCTGACGTGGCAGGTTTGGCTGATTGCGGCCCCCAGTGGCTGCGGTTCGCCGTCCCGGACTAATGGGGGCGGCGGGAAGCGGCGTGGGCTGAGGGATGTGCATTCACCCACGAAAGCTTATGCTCCAATACATCTATTAGTCTTAAAGGTGCCACAGGTCTCTCTGTTGCTTTTTACATTAAATTGTAAGGGGCTGTGATTTTGGGGTGCAATTTAGATCAGTGAGGGGATGTGTCACCACCTGGCCTGTAATTCTTGATGCCTTAAATGATCTGCTGCTGTGGCTCACAGTCCAGACACCAACAGCCAGCAGACAAGCATGCAGTTCTGTGTGCTGTGCAGCCCTGGCTCAGCACTCTGACCCCAATAGCCTGTGTACAACACAACATCCTTACGCTGGTGTCCACCAGCCTTGGTTAATACTTTCAAGGTAACCTCAACACACTCCCAGTCCTGAATTTTCTTCAAATCACTTGCCCTGAAGTGCTCAGTCCTCTCTTGGAACACTCAGTAATAATGGCATTCATGTCTCCTTTGAAGAGAAAAAAGTAAAACTTATCGCCTTAACTGGGTTTCATCACTTCACTTCAAATACAGCACTGGGTTGGTTTAGAGTAAAAGTAGAACAAGTTTATTAATAAAAGGACATAATTTAAGTGATACCAAGTAGAAGGGATTGAAGGTAGAATTGGTTACAAACACAAAAATAACTGTGCTCTCTAATAGCTAAGAGATAATTAACAAGCTACAGACTTTGCTCAAGTAATTTTCCTCACCAATCACTTGCTTTCCAGAGATGCCTGACTTTCTCTCACTCAGGACCTTCAATAGAAGTAAAAAGTGCTGGTTTCCTTTTCTTCCTAGGTGAAAGATCTTTGCCTAACCACATTTTTCATCCAGATTCAGTTTTCAGAGACCTCAACCCCCTAGGCTGAAGAGCCCATCTTTCTCAGCTTGCGAGAGCTCTGGCCCCTGGTGTCTTTCCAGTGATAGATGCCAAGAAGTCTTCTTCTCCTTATATCTTCCCAAACTAACTGTTTTGCCCCCAGACTCAAGATGGCCTCATGCTGTTCTTCTCTACCTATTTACTTTCCATCCCCTGTGCTGATTCATATGTAAATGGGTCTTCCATTGTTTTTGGTCACACCTTGCTTCATTTCACTGGAGACAGGTAGATGGGTTTTCTCCAGGAAGGAAAGCAGCTGTTTTGCCCTTCATTTGGTCATAGCCTTTAAAGCATAATATCAATGAGTATTCATAATTCCTCATAATGTCAATACATATATTTTACAATATATTAATCACAAGTGTGTCATTAGCTTTCATGTAAGACCTTACTTGATACTTTTATAATACAGTAATTTGGATACAAACACTGGATTTAATTACTTATCATTTCAGGTTCAAACTCCTGTCTTTGCCATCCAAAGGCAATCTCCCCCATTCACTAGGTTGATGGCTGTGTTTACTTTTTATGTAAATGTTCCTTCATTGTCTCTGTCTGATGACCAGGCTGGACAGACAAACAAATACACATTCCTTTGTCTAGGGCAGAGGTAGCTTATGCGTTATTTGCCAAACACATTTTAAGAACATAATTCTAGCATATTCCATATCTTTTTGTACACAGCCTGTACGTACATCACATGGGAATATTAATGATCAGTGAGTTACTAGTTTTCAAATGATATCTTACATGCCATCTTTAGGATATATATCATGACAAGAACTGGACACATGGCAACCGTATCCACAAAATGCCAGGCAGTGGAGAGTCAGGCCTTGAGAATCCTTTCCCCAAGAACCATTAGCACACAGACACATTCTTGTGCTAACTTTTATTTTCATTGGTTTTCTTACAGTGATAAAGGTTTAGTAAGATAACTACCTACAGAGTACACGTTGTGCATAAATACACAGATTTTAAATAATTCCTTGTGAACAAATGTCAAATTAATCTTCATTTCAACTAAGATCCAGAAAGAACCCAAAACAATGTGGCCATATTTTACTCTGAGTTTTTCAGCCTTGCAGAGAGGATGATGCAAGGCTCCTATTTCACCCAACCAATCAGGATGAGCTGGGAGAAGGGGAGCAGCATAAATGTTGCCTCCTCCCTTATAGTTGGGGAGACACCAGCAGGGGAAGGCTGGACTGCTGAGCACCCTGAAGGCTAATTAAAGAAAAGTGGTGAACTGAAGGAGCATCTGGTAAAGGCACTACAGCTGATTAACCCAGAGCTCAGATCTGGAGAGGAGAGCTGAGGGCTCTTGATTTAAGAAGGAACAGAGAATTGGAATTTCTAAACATTATACATGACAATTTTCTAACTCAAAAAGTGCTGCAGCCAACATGGGAGAATTCTTTACTAGACCTTTTCTTCACAGATAAAGAGAAACTGATCATAGCACCTAAAGTTAATAGAAGTTTAGGTACAAATGATTATGACGTGACTTGACTTGACTTATAAAGTGCAAGCAGAATAAAGTCCAGACCAGTAATATATATATAGGGGACAGGTTGCGGAAGCTTGGCAAGGAGCTAAGTGGCGGACTGAATATGTGACTGAATGCGAGCGGAAGATGCAGGCTGTATAGTTGAAGGCCATGCAATGAACTTTGTTCGGCAGACCCTGCCAAAATGTAGTTTAGTATAGTTCAGCATGTTTTTGTCTGTAAACAAGTTAGCTTATATAATGAGTACGATTTATGAATGAAATGAATATAGCCAGCTGTTGACCCCATGTAACCTTGAGATAAACGCGGGGGAATATAGCATTGCAGCGTGGGAAAAGGGCTGGAGAACACCCGACAGGAAGGAATTCCCAAGTGCTCCTTCCTGGGTTCAAAGGGGTTTGTTTTGCATTTGGGCTGTGGCAGCATTTACCAAGCCAAGGTCAGAGAAAAGCTGTAACCTTGGGAGTTTAATACAAGCCTGGAGTGGCAAGTATTAATTTTTAGAATCCTTGCAGGCCCCCACCTTCTGCACTCGGAGTGACAGAGTGGGGATTCAACCTTGACAATTGTGCATGAATTTAAAGGGTAGCTCTAACTAAAGTGACTTGCAGTAGTTTAGCCAGGAATGACTGCAGCCTCTTGACCTGCTGTACAGTAGATAGTGGAGGGTATTATAGGTCAACACTAAGAATTGTGGTATACACATATATCCAAAGTGCCTATCTTGCTCGGGGTGCTACACAAATAATAAAGAACAGAATACCAAGTCAACGAGCAATGAATGGTGACTCTAAATCAGACATACTCCTTAGAAATAGCACTTTCAAAAAAGTCCCTCATTGCTGGACTGTGGTTGCTGGAAAAGCTGGGTGTAATGTTTTGGGTAAATAGTTCATTTGCCAAAAAACATACAGTTTTAGGGAGACTGAAACTACTTGCAAATTCAACACTAATTTACCAAATTTCAGGGAAAAATATCTTTTGGGTTAGATTCACAATGGGGCTTAGGTGCCATTGACACAACTGAGGAGATGGAACGGGGACTAGAAGCCACATAAGACTGCTAACCATCAAGATGAGTCAATTTCTCTCTCTCTCTCTCTCTGGCCCAATGACTATTTATGCAAAATGGAATGGCTTCAAGAAGAGAGATTGAGAAAGACCCAACCTGGAATAGCCTACAGTCTAACAGCTAGGGCAGGGCTCGGCAACCTTTGACACGCAGCCAATCAGGGAAATCCGCTGGCAGGCCAGGGCGGTTTGTTTACCTGCATCATCCACAGGTTCGGCTGATCACAGCTCCCACTAGCTACGGTTCTCTGTTCCAGGCCAATGGGTGCTGTGGGAAGTGGTGTGGGTCGAGGGATGTGTTGGCCGCCACTTCCCGCAACCCCCATTGGCCTGGAACAGTGAACCGTGGTCAGTGAGAGCTGTGATCGTCCGAACCTGCGGACGCTTCAGGTAAACAAATCGTCCCAGCCTGCCAGCGGATTTCCCTGATGGGCTGCGTGTCAAAGGTTGCCGATCCCTGAGCTAGCGTATTCTCTTATGAGGTGGCAGACTCCAGTTCAACTCCTGGCTCTGAATCAAGTAGATTAGGGACTTGAATTTTGGGCGTCCCGTATGAGTGTTATAACCATGCAGCTATAGGGAGCCAGGGGGCATCACTACCTACCCCACCTCCTGCATTTCTGTGAATGATGTTTCAAAATTTCCTTTCTTTTTATTAAAAAAGTGTTAAAATTGCCAAAAATGAAAAGGACAGTTTCAATTTAATTTAAAGGAAACTGTTTTCATTTTTGTTTCACACCAGCAAAACAAATTCATTTCTGGTCCACACAAAATGAATTCATTTTAATTTTTTTTGATTTGGCCAGTGATCCAAAAAACTTTGCACAGTTCTTGTTTCTGGCCTGCTCAGAGAAGTCATGCTGCTGCAGCTACTTCAGAGCCCTCTCCTAGAATGCGCCTGTATGCTCTCATCTATCCTTAACTACTTCTTACAATGATATCTAAATTCTGGACATGGAGGAGAAAAAGAAAAAAACCTCTGTGATCTAACTGATTAGGAAGGGATATGTTTAGTCCTTGGTTTTCTAAATGTAATAAGATACACTCTACAATCTGGATTCCCAAAGGAGCTCATTTGTATGAACTCGTAATTTAAAACAATTGATTTAAATTAACAGCAATAAAGGGCATGTAGAATCATAGAAATGTAGGGCAGGAAGGGATTTTGAGAGGTTATCAAGTCCATCCCCCCTGTCTTGAGGTAGGACCAAGTATGCCTAGAGTATCCCTGACAGGTGTTTGTCTAACCTGTTCTTAAAAACATCCAGTGACAGGGATTCCACAATCACCTTTGGAAGCTTATTTCAGTGCTTAACTATCCTTATAGTTAGAAAAAAATTCCTAATATCTAACCTAAATCTCCCTTGCTGCAGATCAAGCTGACTACTTCTTTTTCTACCTTCAGTGGACATGGAGCATAACTGATCACCATCCTCTTTATAACAGCCCATAATATATTTGAAGACTGTTATCAGGTCCTCCCCTCCTCAATCTTCTTTTCTCAAGAATAAACAAGCCATTTTTTTAAACCTTCACTCATAGATCAGGATTTCTAAAACGTTGATAACTTTTGTTGCTCACTTCTTGACTGTCTCTCTAATTTGTCCTCATCTTTCTTGAAGCGTGGTGTCCAGAACCAGACAGTACTTCAGCAGAGGCCTCACCAGTTCCAGATAGAGTGGGACAATTACCTCCCATGTCTTACATATTACACTTCTCTTAATACACCTCCAGAATATTAGCTCTTTTTTTTTGCAACTGTATCAGATTGTTGATTCCTATTCAATTTGTGATCCACTATAACCCACAATGTTTAGAACGGCAATGGCAACTCTACATAAACTTCATAGACTTTGAGAAGGCGTTAATAGCATTCACAGGACCAGCCTATGTCACATTCTGTGGGCATATGGAATCCTTCTCTATATAATCAACATCATCAAAAGCTTTTATTTCAACTTTACATACATTGAGTTCAGTTTTGAAGTCAAAACAGGAGTATGTCAGGGGTGTGTTATGTCTGCAATACTCTTCAACATTACCATTGACTGGGTAAGGTAGCATACAAGAGAAGATATGCTAAGAGGCATTAAATGGACACCCTTCTTGTCCCTTGAACACCTGGACTTCACAGATGATCTCGTTCTCCTATCACATACCCAATACTATACTCAAGAAAAAACAACTTGACTCAACGCATTCAGCCAGCAAATTGGACTGAAAATCTACTGCAATAAGACAGATATCATGACCTTTAATATTGCCTCACCATCACCAGTATGGATAGAGGATTATGTTCTCATCAATGTAGAAACATTCACATACTTGGGCAGTACTAAGAGCCAGGATGGTGGAACAAGCCAGGACATCCAGAACAAAATCAATAAAGCTAGGATCACCTTCAGGAGCTTAAATACAGTCTGGAAATCATAAAAATACAACACCAAACCAAACTCAAGATTTATAAGAGATATGTATTTTCAACGTTACTTCATAGTGCAGAATGCTAGGGAATGAGAAAGTAGGACATGTTCAAACTGTCTTCATTCCATACAACCTGCCTCAGAAAAATCCTCCGTATCTTTTGGCCCACAACAATCTCAAACCAAGACCTATTCACACAATGTAGCCAAGAGGATATGAGCACTATAATTGCCAGGAGGCGTTGGAGATGGATTGGCCATGTGCTTCGGATGGAAACTGATTCCATCACCAGAGTAGCAATAAGATGGACACCTGAAGGCAAATGAAAATAAGGCCGCCCAAAAACAACATGGCGAAGAGCTGTGGAAGCCAAGCTGAAAAGCCTGGGGCACAGCTGGGAAACCATTGAAAGACTTGCCAGAAACAGACAGGAACTTCGTCGCTGCCCTAAATGCCAGAGGCATCATGGAAACATGATGATGATGATGATGACAACCTACCAACTCTTTTCTGCCTATCAATTATTCCCCATTTTGTAGTTGTGCAAGCAATTTAGTTTTTCCATTCTCTTTACTGAATGTCATCTGGTTGATTTCAGATCAATTCTCCAATTTGTCAAGGTCATTTTGAATTCTAATCCTATCCTCCAGAGTGCAACATTTTTTCAGTTTGGTGTCATCCACAAACCTTATAAGCATCCTTTCTATTCCATTATCCAAGTCATTAATGAAAATATTGAATGGTATTGGACCCAGGACAGATGCCCCTGGGACCCCAATAGATACATCCCCTGTCCCAGTCTGATCATGAATCATTGATAATTAGTCTTTGAGAACAGTCTTTCAACCAGTTTTGCACTCACCTTATGGTAATTTCATCTAGACCACATTTCTTTAGTTTAAGAACATAAGAATGGCCATACTGTGTCAGAACAAAGGTCCATCTAGCCCAGTATGCTGTCTTCCAACAGTGGCCAATGCCAGGTGCCCCAGAGGGAATGGGCAGAGAATTATGAAAATTTCATGTTTATGAGAATGTTGTTGCCTGATTTAGGGTGTTAATAATATTAATTTGGATAGTGTGGGTTTTAGGCTCGCCAATCAAAAGATAAAAGTTCTTGTCCCGAATCAGGCACCACATAATTTACAAAGGGCCCTCGGGGGTATGACAGGAAGCTCACACTGAGATGGATATCGCCTTAAAAACTTTTTATTAAAATAAATGAAGTAGTAATTAAATGGTAAAATAATCAGAGTTACAAAAATTATAATTGTATTACTGTAATGCTATTCAAAAGATGCATATGGTAATATGGTATTATTTGCTACAAAGCTTTGGTTAATATATCACATCCTTCCTCGATAACCTGGTGGTAAGAGACACAGGAGCAGCCTCGCCTCTGGCGGTTCAGGTTCCTCAATTCTTGAGTGAGAGGTGCAGCGCTTAGAAGAAGCTATTGCTAAGAGCTATGAAAGCTAACTTAGAATTTACTTAACTAACAAACTTAAAATCAAAATCTAATAAACAAAATTAAGAATAAAAGCATAGGGAAATCAAGCTTAGCCTAGTCCCCTTGGAATTTAGAAAGTTAAGAAAAGCGAGAACAGCCTACTAATAGTAGTAGTCGTCATAGATAGAATAGAGATTGATCGAACCCTCTAGCAAGATGGGCCACCTCTTTTATAGGGCACAAGTGCCTGAAATCCTTCCTCATATGCCCAAACTTCATTACCTCACCCACAAAAATGTTAGGGTACACTTACTCCATAGTATGCTTGTACGTATTGATGACATTAGATCATTCACACATGTTATTTTTGTTCTTTAGTCATTTCAGTTCTTTCCTTGTGGTGTACTTGTTAAGTCTGTGGGTACAGACTTGGAAACCCCCTATGCCATTCTTCCATTATCTATCTATCTAGATGAAAGGTCTCAGACATATGTGTGGGTGTTGACTTGCTATATGGGTAAAAGGTCTCAGACATATGTAGGCCAACTTTGCTATCCAGGTGAAAGGTCCCAGGTATAGATATGCTAACTTTGCCTTAGCTTGACATACAGATATACCCTGTAGGTCCCTTGCATTACAGCCAAACTAACTTTAATATACATCTATAAATCTATTACAAGAAACCAAATACTTAAACTATAAGAAAAGATATATAGTAAGTTAATCCTATAGGCTACAATGTCATGTTTGACTATGTAAAAAATCTTAGTAAAATCAAGATATACCATATCTACAACTTCTCACCCCATCCCCAACTACTAAGCCAGTAACCCTGTCAAAGGCCTGGTCCCCACTAAGCCCCCACTTCGGACTAAGGTACGCAAATTCAGCTACGTTAATAACGTAGCAGAATTCGAAGTACCTTAGTCCGAACTTACCGTGGGTCCAGACGCGGCAGGAAGGCTCCCCTGTCGATGCCGCGTACTCCTCTTGGCGAGCTGGAGTACCGGCGCCGACTGTGAGCACTTCCGGGATCGATCCCAGAACATCGATTGCCTGCCGCCGGACCCTCCGGTAAGTGAAGACAAGGCCATCGAAGGAAATTAAGTTGCTCCAGATGACTTGTTCTTGACAAATCCATGGTGGCTATTTCTTATAACCCTATTATCCTCTAGGTACTTACAAACTGACTGTGTAATAACTTGTTCCAGTATATTTCCAGGTATCAAATTTAGGCTTACTCTTCTATAATTCCTTGGGTCCTCTTTCTCCCATCCCTCTCCCTTTTTAAAGATAGATCTTTAGTATATTCGTAGCTTTAGAGCCTTCTCCTCAATCCCCTTTGGTGAAAAAATATTATATACATGCAACAAATCACATAACTGACACACTTACTCATATCTTTAGATGCTTCTGCCTTCCAACGTATATTACTTCTGTCTTATCTGAGTTGAGTCAGTCTGTTTGCTATTATGAAGTTCTCAAAGAGTGGTGTCAAACTAAGATTTAAATTAAGAATATCTCTGGAATAATCACAAATGCTTTTAAATTGTTTCCTTTATGGATTCCATTATGTGAACATGCTTGAAAACTTAATAAAATTTCATCCTAGATCTCAAATATAAAGACACAGATGAGAGGAAATTGAACACGGCACATAAATCAATAGCTAACAACTATCAGTTTAATAATTATAGGGCATAGAGAATGGGCTACTTTTCCTGTTCTTGACTTGTGTGAGAATATGACTTGTCCAGTTTCCATCTAAGAGAATCTTAATATGATTAGTAAAGTGTCTGTGTATATATATATCTTTTCTCTCATCTCAATGCTGTGTGACTCTTGACATGAGCAGTTATTATGTATGGAATTTGATTTCTTCTTGTGGCTTTTCCAGCTTTTAGAGGCTGTATAGAGCTAAACATAAAAATGCTGATAAATAAGAAAATGTGCAGAGCCTCCCCCCACTTCCTTTTTGGCTAGTTTATAGGAACTTGACTTGCCACAAACAATTTTACAACTTTGACTGCTTGGTGAATGTTACATTCCTTCCCCTTCCCTCTATCAGTCTCTTGGCAGGCAAGTTCTTTAGGACAGGGATAATGCATCTTTTTGTCCCTGTAATGAGTCAAAGAGTAAGATATTACTTGGTGTGGGTATAGGTGGCAGAAATGGGCAATAATAGGACACCTCTCTTTCTATGCTAGTACACTATTTTTGATCAGTAGAGATACTCAAGGTCATATCCTCTGCCTCGAATGCAGCAAGGCTTTCCTGATGAGGGTTCCTTCAGTCTGGAACACACTGTACATCCATAGTGCACCAGAGACTGATTTGGAGAATTATGGGTTTTCCTTCTCCCCACCCAGCCAGGACAGTTGAGTGGATAGGAATGTGGGGTGAGAGAATCTGAGATTAGAAATAGAGGAGGATTTTAACTTTTTGTTTTGAAGATTGGTGTATAGAAGTATCATGTTAATATTGTGTTTTTAATGTACTAGGCCCAGTAGAAATGGTGTGGTGTCATGCCATGCCAGCAGGAAGTCTAGGAATTACTGATCAGGACTTGTTTACACTTACAGTGTTTCAGCGGCGTAGCGGCACCACTATAGCACTTAGTGGAGATGCTACCTAACCCAACAGGAGTGCTTTTTCTGACTACATAGGTACTCCAGCTCCCGAGAGGCGGTAGCTGTGTTGATGGAAGAAGCCCTCCTGTCGACATAGCACTCTCTACACCAGGGGTTAGGTTAGTATAACTACATAGCTCAGGGGTGTGATATGAAGTTTCACTAGTCACTTTTTAAACTGAAATTGCATTAATTCATAAAATCTAATAGGGGTGTGAACAGATTCTCTGATGCAGACTATTGAAGAGCTACAAATGGATATGCTAAGCAAAAATGAGAAGATATAATGATATTTTGGAACCATGATATTCAAGAATGGTGATCCCTCTGTGTATTGACCAGAACTGTTGTGAACATCGACTCTGGGCCCTCTACTATAACTGGCCTGTTGCAAGCCAGTGAATACCAGGGAAACCCTGCTCTCTTGTTAATGCGTATAAATTGTGTTTCCAATATAGTCAGGAAGTTTAATAAAGGTGAATTGTTTATTCTAATAAGACAAAAATACACTACACTTGTCTTTTGGTTGGAAATTTCATTAGGAAGAAACAAAGGAATACACTTAGAGAGCCAACTTGAATTGTTCTTCATCATCAAAACACGGTGAAACTTGCCAGAAAAGGATGGAGCCGAAGCTCTCACTTGCTCATCATCCTCATCCTCATCAAACAATCGACCAACCCATGTTATCAGAGTGCACTGGAGGAGATGAGATGACAGTTGTTTAGCTTCTGGCCAAACACTTGAGTTTATGGCACTTCAGATACATCCTAATGCCACAAAAATGGTAGGTTGCAGTTAGTCACTAGAGTTGCAAGATTTCAGGTTCTGTTGCAAACACCATTCTAAATGTAGTGAACTTTAGTTTGTTCTGTGTTTGTACAGCACCTAGCAAAATGGGGTTCTGGTCCTTGAGTAGGACTCTTGCATGCTATGATAATACAAATTTAAGACATAAATCTAGGATAACAATCTGGGGAGGAGAGGCATGTTCAGTACAACTACTAGCTGTTAAAACCAAACTTAATTTTATACATTATTTTAAGGCAAGGATTTTTCCATCAAGAGAAGTCAATGGTCTTGAACTAATGGGTATAGTCTTGAATCAATTGGGTAACCGAGGTGTGTCTATTGACAGTTTACAAGATAGGACTATGATAGCATTATGAATACAGAAGTGAAATTCTTGGGAGTACAAGAAGTGTTTCATCTTATTGTTTCATGTGATGTGCACATATCCAATTTTGTCTTTAATGATCTGTAATGTCATTACAAGAAGCTGTAACTCTTGCTGGTGAGTATAGCTTTTGCTGTCCTGAAATACCTTGTGACTTCAGCAGTGAAACCACTGGCTTGGTAATACACATTGCCTATTTGTATGCCTAAACTAGGCACACAAATAGCCAATGCAAATATATGCTACCAATGTATGTATTTAACGTTGAAAACCTGACCCTAGATAGTCATGTCTACCTCATTATATCTCATCTAGCACTGTATCTTGATCTTCCTTTATAACTTTTTTTTTAAGTTAGCATCACCAATCTATCAATTAATTTATACAGAATTTGCTTTACTATGAAGCCATTATTATATTGTTTCCCATATTGTGCTTTGGCCTTGTGAAGAATACTCCGCTAATATCTATAGATTTTTCTCTGGCTCTTATCACAATGCCAGCAGAATGGCTCACCTACATAAATGAATGGCTTCCCACCACTTATGTGAGATAAGGAAGTATTATCTATCTTAGAAATGAGGAATTGAGGCACAAAAAGTGATGGAGCAAGACTGAGCTTCTATGCTTGCTCTTGTTCAAGGAGCATATTCATGACATAACGAGGGACGCTAAGAAGGGATAGTGATGCAGAGTCTCGCTTGCTCTTGCAGGAGAAGTAATTTGCAACATCCCCTTACATGGTGTAGTTTATTTCCCTCCCACTGCCTCTTTCTGACCCAATTAGGGAGCAGAGGAAGAGCCATGGCTCCCTCCCTGCCTACTTACTCACAGGAGGGTAGAGTGGGAGTATTCCCTACACTATCGTCCCTAGGCCCAGACAGAAGATGGCTACAAGGTACAAGGTATTTTACTCCACCCTGTTCCCTACACCGCTACATTGACAATTGTTGTGTGAGTTAGCCTTAAGGAACTTACCCCAAATCCTATAGGAATCATTGCTTAAGGTTCTGCAGTAGGACTATATTCATGACTCTTACAAATTCTTTTCTTTTTTATATAATCCTTTTTGACTGAACTGTGTGTCAAAGAAACTCAATCAGGACACACTTAATTTTAGTCACTTTTATTGATTCTCTTTGTATATGTCAATTAAAGAAATCTAACAAACAGACACAAATCAAATAAACAATAGAAATTAATGTAACATGCCGAAATAATTAGGCACGAGTATATGAAATTGTATAACTCCTTAATGGAGTCTGAAAGATACTGATTATAAAAGAGTAATGACTCTACCCAAATCAATCTAAAGTACAAAATATATTAAAATAAAAATTAATAGAAATAAAATCCAATCTAATCTACAGTAGCTATTATGAGAAACTATTTATGAAATGTATTTTTCTAGGAACGGTAAATGACTCTAATAAATAATCATTTAGATGAATAAAGGCAAGTATATAATCACTTGTGGAATAACCAGTGTTTGGATTATCACATCGACCCTTTATGTATGTTCTTGGAAATGTCCATGAACCAAATTAAGCAGAGGGCATTTGAGACCAGGTGTGTGGTGAAAGATACACAGGTCCCCAGAATATACTAGAAAATATACACCAATAGTCAAACAGTGTTTCAATAAGGGGAAGCAGGTAGCTAAGGGTCCAACCCAAGAGAGCATGCCATGACTATATTAAACTGTGTGTAAGGGGATATAGTTGTTGCCAAACCACCGCTTATCACCAACGAAGGTGGCAGCAGCAATCTACAACCAAGTCTCTGGGACCAGTATAGCTGCTCAAAATTTTCCAGATTCTGAGAGGGGTTTTTTAGGTGAGTGTCCCTCCCCCCAAAAAACCTCTCAAATTTCAAAATGCTTGCACAACTCTTTTCAAGATTTTGGCCAGCTGTAGAGGTGAGAGTTGTTTTTTTCCCCAAAAAACATCTGGACATTTCAGAACAATTTTGCAGCATTTTCTACCAGTTCTAATTACCAGTGTAGGATAACATGGTGTAAGCCAGCAGATAGCAAAAAAGGCCATGTAGACAGAAAAGAAAACACAGTCAAAAAAGAAACACACGTGTCAAAGAAACATAGTACAAGGAGATCAGAGGAGACCACTGCATCACCATGAAGTTGTCCTATTGATAATATGATGCAGGATTTTCAGGTTCAAAGTCTATCACACCTCTGGCACACATCAAGCTGATATTTGGCATGGAATTCCTGTTTTCTGAGTCTCTACTGCACCATCTGAATGTTGGTACAGATAGCTAGAACTGACTCTACTTCGTATTACATGATCCAAAGTTGCCCTCTTGGTGAGCCACAATGCATCCATCAAGACCTCTTCTGCTGTCTTGTCCCACACCTGTTCTCTCTGCATCTGTTGCCAAATATGTATGCCAGCTCTCTAGGAGCTTGGCTAACACCATGGAGATAGGGACGTGCATAGAGAGGAATATATAAAGGAGTGTGGGGTACTTTACTTGGAACATTCACTAGGGTACATCATATGAGCACTCTCCTGGGGGACAGTGGAATGCAGCCCATATTTATTACATTATATCACTTTTACATATAGCACAAAGATGTGATACACTTATTTATTCACCTTTGATTGCTCCCTGTCCATTATTCTCTCAAGACTTAATGTTCTAAACCACTGAGCACCATCAACTAGTCATTTTTTTAAATCAAATTACCACAGAAATGTTTCCTCCTCCCCAAAGAACTAGTGCATTTTATCGGCTGACCCCACCACAATTCACTTGCCCAATGCCCAGTAAGAGTAATTTCTGAGCCAATAATATGTTGTCTACACACAAAAAAACCTTTTAGCTTCAAAGTCTAATGTTCTATAGTCCCTAAGTCATAAACATATGAGAAAGATCCCATTGATTGATCATGTCATCAGCAATTAGATGTCTCTGCCCATACCTGCACAGTCTAAATTATATTCTAAACTAAATTTTGTGGAGCATCATGTTTGCTCTAGCATCTCTAAAGGAGTTTGTGCATAATTCTTAGCACCCTTCTAATGTTTAGGAGTGAAGTATTCCAAATGTTCTCATTTAACTAAGAACATTTAAAATACTAGTTCTGGGCACAGGACAATTTAGCCAGAAGGACCCAGAAACATCTGGAACAGGGCCTGAGAGTGATTAGATATGCTCAGTAGCTCTTTCTGAATCTGTGTAGGAAATTTTCATTGACACCTCCCCCCCCCCAGCCCCCGGTCACATTCTGAGAGCTGAGGCAATCACAGCACAAGGGGGGGAAAGGTTATAAATATAGGAGTTAAAGATAGCCCCATCAACTCAGTGGCTGATTGATGCAAGCCAAGTGGTATGTCTTCAGAGAGGGTTGGGTCACAATCCCTGTACCTCTTTAGATACAAGTTAGTGCTATTCTATCTTTATTTAATAGGGAAGTCCTCCATTAGGATCAAGGCCATCCCTAGGGGGGTGAGGGGCCTGGTGTGGAAGTGATGAATCCATTCCTTCCGGGACCGACCATGCTGGCCAATTACACTGGCCTGTGGGGCACCCCAAAGTGTGGGATCCAGAGTGGGGCCCAATTCGCCGTACCCTAGAGACAGCTCTGATTAGAATAATACTTGGTCCACTGCAGTGTGTTTTACGCATCTAGAGGGAGAGCTGGAGAGGGGACCATTTGTTGACAACACACTACATAATATAGCCATGCCACAAGGACTGAAAAATAATCTCTGAGAAAAGATAAGAAGGAAATGTTTTTTGATATGTGCTGAAGTCTAGAAAATATTATGCTGAAACCTTATATTTGAATGTTTGTAACAGAAACAATAGGAGAGACGTCTGCATAAGGAACACCATTTACTGTCTAATAGCTTTTTTTAGAAGTTGTTCTCAGGATAAAATATTGTTAAGAATTTTTGGAATCACATTTACAATGTGTTTTGTGTGCATTAAATCTTAGTAAAACAAAGAAAGCAGGTGGTGCTCTCTCTTTGAAGTTGGCTGGGGACTATTAACATCCATTTACTAGGGATTTACATGCAGTTAGTGGTGCTGGAACACTTTTAATAGTGGGGTGCTGAAAGCCAGCCCCCTAACCTCTGTCTGCCCCCGCCCCACAGAGCTGGGGCTGGGAGCAGGCTGTGTCTCTGGGAGGGGGGACCTGGACAGGGGTAAAGGGGCCAAGGCTCAGACCACAGCTGAGGGCAGGCATGCATCCAATAGCCAGAACCCCACACACGGAGCCGGCAGCAGAGCCCCGGGCATGGGGCCGGCAGCCAGAACGTATTTTCGTTGGACGTATTCCTGGAGGTTTCACAACATTACATGATGTTTATTTAAAGATTAATCTTTAATTCCTGGAGACTCCAGAACAATCCTGGAAGGTTAGCAACCCTAAGCAGAACCCCAGGGATGGGGCTGCAGCCAGAACCCTGGGAGCAGGGCTGGCAGCGGAGCCCCGTGGTGGGGGGGTCAGCATTTGAGATCCCAGGTGCAGGCCAGGAGCTGGAACCCCAGGCGTGGGCCTGGCAGCAGAGCCCCGCATAAAAAATGGGGATGCCACACCACCCCCTGCACCCCTAGTTCCCATGCCTATGTATGCAATAACCCTGAGGTTTAACTGTATACTGCTTTTTTTTAAAAAAAGTTCTGAAAAGACAGAACTCTGTCTTGTGCTTCAACAAAGAGTTAAACTGAGGTGCAGGAAAAAGCAGAGTGAAGAGTTAGGCAGAGTATTGCCTGAGCATCCCCTACCCCCTGTTACACAAGGACCTTAGGAATTGTGCTTAAATCAGTACCTTCACCTATCAGTGGATGTCTTATATTTATCATTAGGTGAACATTCTGAATGTTCACTGTTAAATTATCTCTCTGTGCTAGAAAGAACTTCTGTAATTTAATTTAA
This sequence comes from Trachemys scripta elegans, assembly GCF_013100865.1. NCBI lineage: Eukaryota > Metazoa > Chordata > Testudines > Emydidae > Trachemys > Trachemys scripta. The sequence continues at coordinate 220,196,004 of NC_048298.1, forward strand.
AATCTTCCATTCTCCCTGAACCATTCCAAAGGGAAAACTATACCTACCAGGCAGTGAGAAGACACTTGTCCCTAGTCATCTTCAATAAATAACCACACACATAGGAAAATTGCTTTTTGTAGATCGCTGACACGTGGGAAAGTGATTAATTTAGAGATAGAGTGTAATTAGAAATGCCTAATTTAAATGCGTGCCTGTTCTCTTTCCAGAACAAGTGCATTATATAGCTGAGTATAAAAGTATAAAAATGAGGCGGGGGGGGAAGTGCTCATCTGTCTCTGTCTTTGGTTTCTATTTCAGAGGTGCTTAACTCTGTGGTGAAATAGCCCTTCTAGAAATATATCTGGTTTCTAGACTGTTCCCCCAGGTTGTCTAACATCTACTTGCAGGGCATGTTGTGTTGTTCTTGCACTGTCTCATAAGGGAGTTTAGTGCCAGTTTAAGCTGACCTTCTTATTTCTATTTGTCAATAACTTGCCAATAGCTTAGCATGCATCTGCTTAATGAGTATCCTTACCGAGAAGTTTGAGGAAAGCTAAGTTGCCAGATGGCCAGTTAACTTAAAAGCTGTCTCTGTCTGATTGAGGCCAAGAACTAGCAAAACAAAGGGGAGGATTGTCCCCACTGAATACACAAGCAGATGCAGGACAAGCAAAACAGAAGCCCTTTCCAAAAGAACAACACTAAGGTCAGATATGAGAAAAACTGGCACTAGAACAATTAGTGAACAAAACAATGGGGCCATTTGTGGTGGCTTTGTCAGATATGATAGAAGTGACAGTTTCCATCTCCTGACCTACATGAGTATTGTGCTAACAATAGCTGTTACTGAAATTTTTGTTATCTGGGAATTTGTTGAGGTTAATTCTTGGTTTTTATCACTGATTGGAATATATACCGTATCCTAGGCAATAATGTATACAAACAGGAAATTGGAGCTAACTGTTAGGGCACTAAATTTTGGGTACTATTGTTAAGCCTGCATTCTAGAACTGGAAATTTGATTAACTGGGGTCTGCATCAGTTTAATACAGTTAGAGCTGATTAACCCCAATCAGTTTACAACCCAGAATTTAGATAGTTCGGCGTACCTTACATGCTAAATGAGTGGTTCACAAAAATCTTGCCAGTTCTCCAATATCTAGCTAAACGAGCACAGATAGAATAATAGAAACGTAGGGATGGGAGACATCTTGCACTGAGGCAGGACCAAGTATACCCTGACAGGTGTTTGTCTAACCTGTTCTTAAAAACCTCCAATGACGGGGATTCCACAACCTCTCTTGGCAATCTATTGCAGTATTTAACTAGCCCAGTTATAAAGTTTTTCCAAATATCTAACCTAAATCTCCTTTGCAGCAGATTAAACCAATCACTTCTTGTCCTACTTTCAGGGGACATGGAGAACAATTGGTCACTGTCCTCTGTCATAACTATAAAGGGAAGGGTAACAGCTGTCCTGTGTACAGTACTATAAAATCCCTCCTGGCCAGAGACTCCAAAATCCTTTTCCCTGTAAAGGGTTAAGAAGCTCAGGTAACCTGGCTGGCATCTGACCCAAAGGACCAATAAGGGGACAAGATACTTTCAAATCTTGGGGGTGGGGAGAGGGTTTTGTTTGTGCTCTTTGTTTGGGAGTGCGTTCGCTCTTTTGACTGAGAGGGACCAGACATCAATCCAGGTTCTCCACATCTTTCTAAACAAGTCTCTCCTATTTCAAACTTGTAAGTAAATAGCCAGGCAAGGCATCTTAGTTTTACTTTGTTTTCTCAACTTGTAAATGTACCTTTTACTAGAGTGTTTATCTTTGTTTGCTGTACTTTGAACCTAAGACTAGAGGGGAGTCCTCTGAGCTCTTTAAGTTTGATTACCCTGTAAAGTTATTTTCCATACTGATTTTACAGAGATGATTTTTACCTTTTTCTTTAATTAAAAACCTTCTTTTTAAGAACCTGATTGATTTTTTCCTTGTTTTAGATCCAAGGGGGTTGGATCTGTATTCACCAGGAGTTGGTGGGAGAAAGAAGGGGGGGTGGTTAATTTCTCCTTGTTTTAAGATCCCAGGGGGGTTGGAACTGTATTCACCAGGAGTTGGTGGGAGAAAGAAGGGGGGATGGTTAATTTCTCCTTGTTTTAAGATCCCAGCGGGGTTGGAACTGTATTCACCAGGAGTTGGTGGGAGGAAGGAGGGGAATGGTTAATTTCTCCTTGTTTTAAGATCCAAGGGGTTTGGATCTGTATTCACCAGGGAATTGGTGAAAGGTTTCTCAAGGCTTCCCAGGGAAGGGAATCCATTGGGATGGTGGCAGTGGACCAGACCTAAGCTGGTAGTTAAGCTTAGAAGTCTTCATGCAGGCCCCCACATTTTGTACCCTAAAGTTCAAAGTGGGGAACTAGCCTTGACATCCTTTTTAAGAGTCCCTAACATATTTAAAGACTGTTATCAGGTCCCACCTTGGTCTTCTTTTCTTAAGACGAAAGATGGCCACCTTCTTTAACCTTTCCTCATAGATCAGGTTTTCTAAAGCTTCCATCATTTTTGTTGTTCTCTCGACTCTCTGCAATGTGTCCACATCATACATACAGTGTGGCACCCAGAACTGGACACTGTATTCCCAGGTGGGCCTCATCAGTGCTGATTAGAGCAGGATAATTACCTCCTGTGTCTTAGGTATGACACAGATGAACAAGATTTATATCCATAAGGTGTCTTAAAAGATATACACTTATTTATTTTAGATTTACATAGGTGTTTCCAAAGCACTGATTCCCATAGTATCCAAGTGCCTCATGGATTTAGATGATCTCTCAAAGAGGTGTTGGAGAAAATATTATCCCTATTCTACAGACAACGGCTGAAATCCTCATCCCTTGCTCTGACCCTGTACTCGCAGGTGAAACAGTGGAACACATTAAGTAGCTTTAAAATCCATGGTTCCCACCAAAGGGGGATTCCCCAATGTAGACATGGTGGCAGGCGGCTGTAAGAATGCCCTTTGGGGTGGTCCTCATTTACCATGCAGGTGATAGACCTGGTGGTGAGAAGGGTGGGACCAAAGCATAAAATGCTTTGAAGACCCAAGGCAGTGCTGTAGTACATCTGAAGCTTGGGAGCAGGAAGTAACTTAGGCCCCTGGAACTGCCTAAGACTTAGCTATGCTGGCAAAACTTTGTACCTTAAACATTGTCAGCTAAGAATATCAAGAATCACACCCCCTAACCAACACAGCTGTGCTAGAAAAACCCTCAGTGCAGATGCAACTGCACCCACAGAAGAGGGCTTCTGACAGCATAGCTAATGTTGTTCAGAGAGGTGGGTTACCTGTTCCAGCAGAAAAACTCCTATTGGCACACACTATGTCTGTACTAGAGGGCTCTGCTGATATAGCAAAATAAAGTTTATGAATAGCGACTTAGCCTTAGGTCACTGTGCAAAAATCAAAGTGTAACTAAATCTAAAATTTTAAAATGTTACCTTATAAATAAAGATTAAAAAGGACAAAGAGTATTAAACTGTATATGATCACTACACAACTTGTCTTTTTCTTGTTTTAGCGGTTGCCCATGCAAATAGAGCAACCACTCAGATCAGATACATTGTCAGTTTCTAACAAATATTCTATTTTTGGAGAGGTCATAGGAAAAGGCATCTGGGACAAAAACATGGAAAGCCATTTTGACGTCAAGTGTCAATACAGATTACAATGTAATAAATAACGTGGTAGGTTTTCCATCTGCCCTAAGCTGCCTGGACAGAGGTGGTTACATTTCTCAATGTCAGTATATAGCCTTCGAAGTAAACTATCTACATGGATTGAAAACAGAGAACTGTAAAGGCCCCCCTGCCATGTTATTATGAAAACTATTTAAATATCTGGCATGCTCATGAGTCTTCTTAACAAAGGGAAACCAAGGTGACATATTTGAAATAGAAACAACTGCCAAATTCAGTTGCTTATTAATATCCTCTATTCTCAGCTTTATTATGGATTTCATATTTTAAAATTTTAATAATTTCCGATTCTGAGAAACCTATAAAATGCAAAGAGTTCTGAACATACTTTAACCAAGGAAATGTACATGAAAAAGTCCTACTGAGCTATTTTTCTAAGTATAAGTTTGGTAAACGCTGTCAGTGCATACTATCACTATGAAGCCAAAAATTAATATTACTATATTGCACATTGGCAGAATGGAGATCATACCTGTCTCGACTCGAAAAGCAGTTAGGATATTATGTGGGAGCACAAAAATCTTCCTAAGAAATTTGTTTTGAATCACTTTCAGTCCCATGGGGTCATTTAATCCTCGTAGTTCTGTCCTGTACAAAATCTGAGTGCATACCTTGGTCTCAAACACTCAAAGGGCTCGTGCAATTAAGTGGTCTCCCATGAGTCCAGGTAAAATGTAATACAGCTTGCACTGAATTTTGTTACCTAAATATGATTATCCTACAAACCATTTTCTGTGAACCTGATACTCAGGAAGGTGAAAGGGCTAATTTGTTCAATATCTTGCCCACTGATGTCTCTGACTAAAGACAATTACATTAATTTTTGAATAATTTATCAAGAGGCCCTCCTCTTGACAGTATAAACTGAACTCATTAATAAACACTTCAGTCCCAATAGTGTTTATGATAGTAGGACCATATCAGCTCCATATAATAAGACAGACATGGTGGAAAAACACTAATGCTAAAACCACATCACTGGCATAAAAAGGGGAGGGTTAAAATGCATCCCTATTGAATCCCCTTTGTAATTGGGCTGGAATCAGTTAATTTCCCTTCTAGACCTATCCTAATCTTAGCCACTGTTTGTCTGTGAAGAGCTCTTAAAAAAAAGTAACCAAGGATCAAAAGCCAATTTTAGATAAATAAAAGCTGTTTACTTTTTTATTGCCCAATCCTCTAATCTCCCCAAAAGATATCTAGTGTAACATTTTTAAGCAACATCCAATAAACTAATTGGGGAGTAATTCCTCAGGTCTTTCCTATCCCCCTTTTCTTATAAAGTAGAACGATAATACTTGTAGCCCAATCTCAAAGGGAAATCCTGGTATTATTTATATTAGAAAAAAGTTTACCCAAAACATTTGCCGACAGTCAATATTCTCCTTAAATACTTCCATAGGAATAAAATCCTCCCCAGGTACTTTATTATAAGATTGTTAATTACATATTTAACTTCCTCACTGGATACTGAAGACCAAGCTGGAAGGGAATGGGGAATAAAGGCTTCCAGATCCTCTAGTGCCTAAAACTTAATACATGAACTATCATTGTAAAGTACAGAAAAATATTTCTCCCAAATCTGCTTGGGGGTCAGAGCTTCAATATTACTCCTGATCTTCTTGGAAGCCATTGCTACCAATTTCCCCCGCCAAAAAAAATCATTTTGGCAGCAAATTCCAATTCCTCCCAACTTTTTTTCCTTTCGGCGATCTTTTATAAAACTTTCTAAAATTAACTAGCTTTTGGATGGAATCCTGTGAGCTATCTTTCTTGACATCCCTTGCCATAGTTTGTAACTGCTTTTTATGAAAAAAACAATCGCATTTTACTAAATTCTTTTATCTTTCAAAGGGAAAGAGTAGCACTTTTTGATAGGTAGATCAACCTGTAATTCATGTGCAATACCATTAAGTACATTAAGGGATAGACTCACCGTTGCTAAGATCTAGAAATGGATTTTTTTTAACCCTAGCAGATGAATGGAGGAGAGATTCTCTTTACTTTTAGATTTAACCAATGGATTCCACTTAATTCATCTTGCATATAAGGCTTCAAAATTAGAGGGGAATATTGTCCAACTAGGATCAACTGATGTAATGAGGCCAGGAGGCAGAAATTAACCTGGAGGGGTTGAGGTTGTTATCAAATACAAGGGCCACTGAAAAATTAGAAAAACAAGGCCAACTTATAGGGACTATAATATAGTCAACGGCACTCACCCCATATCATGACTACCCCTACCATTTAGAGCTCCCAGTCTGAATCTGTTCAAAATCACCAAAAATATCTTGCTTGCTGAATAGATTACTTTATTTTAAGAACTTATTGGAGGGGGGCAAATGTACTATTTGATAAATTTAGCAATTCCTTATCTTCCACACCCAACTGAGCATTAAAATAACGTAAAAGAATAAAATTTGATGCTGGATAATTTCCAATCACCATCTCAATAAGAGATTCTAACTCTGCTCCTATATATCATTATAATAAGAGGATCCTGAGAGAGGGAAATAAGCATTCAAAGCAACTCAAATGTTCTTGTTGGGGAAAGCGTTACTACGAACTTGAAAATAAGTTTTACCCAGAGCTAGTACATTAACTGTAGCATTTAATTTAAATGAAATAAAGAGGGCTAGACCACTAACTGGTCTACTCTTCTTGGCATGTTTAACAGAAGCTTCAAAACAAAATTCAATGCTTGGGAAATAAAAAGATTAATCTTTGCAAGCCAGGTTTCTTGGTTAAAATAAAATAAATATAATTGTGCTAAATAATTCTTAAATTCCAAATCATGGGCTTTACTTTTGAAGCCACTGATTTCCCATGATATGATTTTTATTAAAAAAATTATAATAGCTCTGAGAGCACCATTCAGTCAATGCATTTCCTTTTCAGCAGTCTCAATTAATAAGGTATCAGTACAAATGGGCTGCCTGGGTTTACAGTTATAATTAGCTTTTCCAAGTTCTTTCTCTTCAGTCCTTTGATTACCTGTTAACTCCTGTGTTTTAGAATCTAGAGCCCACCCAATTGGGTCCCCAGGATAAAGACCAATGTAATTTTTGAAGAGTCCTTATTCTTTCTTTTAACATTTAATTTAGTGGGAGGAACAGTTCAGGTAATCATTCCCAATCTACTCCCTTTTTACTTTTTCTATCCTATAATATTGGAAACTAAGATTTCCCATACCACCCCCCCATGCTACCAACACACAATCTTGTAGACCTAAATATGAAAGTCTTTTAACTTTTATAACTTGATCTCTAGTTAAAGAGTAAAATACCACTCTTTCAAGTATTATATTAATCTGACCTCATAAATGCACCAGAGTCTCTGTCCTTACTTTAATATTCAATGCCACTGCCCAGGAATGCTTAGGGTTATCTGTTCTAAGAGTGCTAGGGCTTTTATCTGGGCTAGAATGAATATGTGGAGCCATTAGTTCAGGTTGATAGGCCACATGCCTGGAAGGAGGTGTGGCAAAGGGACATAAAGAGAGGATAATGTACAGGGAGAGATCCAATTTCAGTGCTATTAGTCAGATCTGTAACCTGAGAGCCTCTGCACTAATTATGTGCCGAAATGGAATCAAACCCACTATTTTTCTTTGAAACAACTGATGGCACATCATCAGTTTCTTTAGAGTCTTTAAATTCTTGCTGTGTTTGCCATAATGCCCATCACTCCTCACCCTCCCACCCCCAGCAAGACCTTGAAATCAAAGAAAGATTATTTGATTTCAGAAATGTCTGTAAATATTTTACTAATAAGCTTTCCTAACCTTATATGTTGTTCACAACCAGGGGCAGTGCCAGATAAAGAAACCATAGAAAAGTTTACATTTGAGTCTGTAGATATATTTGAAAAGTCTGACTATCTTGAAGCAGGTTTCCAAGGAGAGTTCAAATGTCCATTCAAATCGTTCCCGAAGGTGTCAGAAAAGAAATAGGATGATCATCAAACTGTGTTTCCAGAGAAGACAATGTCTCACCCACCACAAATCTATTCTTTTCACTAGGAAGGGGACATTATGAAATCTGTAATTTTAGACTGAGCAAGGGAACAAATGGGAGAACCCTTGTGGTAGGAGCAGGAGCATTGCCTAACTAAGATCTATCACATTGCTGATGGGTTATAACTCTTGCTATTCGATATATAATCAACTTGTTTTGGCCCATTCTCCTATAACTTATATAATACTCTCCAGCTGCTCATCCAGCCTGTATTCTTGCCGTAACCACAGTTTGCACCAAAAGACTTAGCCAGCACCTGGGATCTTACTCTTATGCGAGACATAAAAACTTCTAAATTCCCAACACTCTATTTGATCTAGGGTTACCACCTCTGAAATGCAAAAAAAATGGCACCCTCCGTAAAGCAAGCCCACCACAACCCCAATCCTGAATCACAAGGTAAATCTACAACATCCCCCACCCCTTTAATAGACACTTATAGTATCTAGAGAGATAACACACACAGATAAAATTGATAACATAATTTTCTTGCCTTGGTCATGTTTCTCCAAGCTACTTTATTTGTGTCTGTCTTCATTGAGATTATTTTTTCTCAAACTGAATTAATTCTGTATTTTAACTATATATTTGAATGTGAACATTTTGGAACTTTATACTTAAAGAAAATCCATTAGGTTTATTTCTTGAATTTGTATTTGCTATTTGATTATGCCGTTTCCAGCCATTTCTTTTTCACAGACAGGAATAGCTGAGGTTGCATCTAATGCAAAGCTCATGCTTGGCCACTTCAACACCTAGGCGATTCCTCTTGTATAAGGTGACCATACATCCAATTTTGGCCGGGACAGTCCCTTTTTTAGGCCCTGTCCCGGCCGTTCCAACTGATCATCAGTTGGCAATAGAAAACTGGACAAATGCACAGTTTTGCCAAAAAAAGTGGGGTGGGAACTTAGCAGAGCACAGAGGAACGTGTGGGGGTGGGGGAGGGGCAAGTGGCAATGCCAGCCCTGTGGTGGTGGGAGGGCTAGGGAGAGTGGCTCAGGCTGACCTACCCCGCATGCAGGGGGGAGAAGGGAGCCTTGGGCAGTCCAGCACATGGACGGGTGCTAGAGGGCCTCGGACGGTAGGGGGCAGGGCTCAGACCACCAGCTCCATGTGCGCAGGCAGTTGGGGGGCTTGGATGGCCAGCCCCATGTGCAGGTGGGAAGGGGTTGGGGGATCATGGGTAGGCGTCGTGGGGCTCAGGCTGGCCCCAGGTGCTGGTGGGAAGGGAGATCTCAGGCCAGCCCCATGCAGGCAGGAGGCAGGGAGGGCTTGGGCCAGCCTTGCGCTGGGAGGCTTGGGCCAGCCTGGGGGTGCCCCATTTTCCCTTTGGGAAAATATAGTCACTCTATTCTCATCAGTCCAAAGGTTTCCCATCAAACTGAAAATTTGCTTCATGAATGCATTACTGTCTGGCACAGAAAACACATGCCGAACAATTTTCAAGACATTTGGGGCTTCCACTTCCCTGAAAAATGCATGCCACTTATCAGCAGGTCTGGTGAGACTGTCATCTTCCATTAGAGCCAGGGCAGTGGTATATAAAAGACAAATCATCCCTGTACAAAACAGCAACAGCACTCCATTTCAAAAGGTCTTGCAACTTCATTAAGTCTTCAAATGTTGGCACTTTCTTGAAATTTATGCATGAAAATGACTTAAATGGAGAATCTTTGAAAGAAAGCCATTTCTCCAGATAAGTGACTGCTCGATTGTACATAGTCTTTGCTTCATTCTGAACTTTTCCTGAGCTTCTCTTGGTAAGTGTGGCAAAGCTCTGTTCACCTGGTAACTGAAAAAATCATCCTTTGTTCTGTCAATCAGCTGGCTTCTGACATCCAGCATCAGATTGAAAAGTACTGTGGCATTCGTAGAATTCTTTTAAAGAATGGAGATTGACTTCTGAAAGATGGCCATGACAGAATGCACAAAATAAATGTAGCACTCAGGAAGTGTCAACTTGTCACTTAACTCATGCTCCTGATCTTCGATGAATCTCCAAATCGGCCTGTCACAGTCCGATTTTCCAAGCTCCAAGAAGTACACCTTCATAGCTTACCAGTTCAACAGAAGCCTTTCAACTGCAGTAAAGAGGCTTAACCAGTGAGTTGGCATATGCAAAAGCACTTTCTGATATTTTTACTTCACAAATTGAAAGCAGGATTTCAGAAAGTCTACTTTTTTTGCACTGCATGAAAACACATTGAAAATTTGGAAAACCAAACCTTCCACATCAAAGCTGAGGGCTTTCATGCAGTCTTTTGCTGCATTGTGTAACACGTGACAGTTGCAGTTAGCTTAGATCATCAGTGGTCGAACAGCTTTCAGTTTAACAAACACAGAACAGTTCTTACCATAATTCACAGATGCGTTTTCAGTTCCATAAGCATTGACATTTTTCAGGTCCAAGCCAAGCTCATTTATGACATTAATTATACCTCCTGAAATCGATTCCAATGTCTGATCTGGTTCTTCATAAAAATCCAAAAGGACATTGTTTACGGCTCTTTTGATGTTAAAAAACCAGCAGCCAAAAGAAAAAACTTTCCCTTCCTTTATTTGAAGCATCAATAACAACTGCAAAGGGAGAACTGGTTTCTTTTAGCTTTTTGACTGCTGTTTCCACAGAAAATGTCTCAAACACATTCTCAACTAGACTTTCGATTTTTGTTCTTCCGAAGCTTCATTTTATTTGCCACAGCAGAATCAGCATGTAGTGGTGTAGCTAATTTGCTGCCACAGTCCATTGACAAAATCTGTAATTGTGCTTCATTCCATGAAAGACATAGGCCAATTCATTGCAGCCACAGTGTCATCTTTAACTGTGTTTCCCTGTGAGAAAAACTATTGATATGCATGCATTGTGATTTGCACTCTGAACTTCTGTTTGCTGTTTTTTTCCAGTTGAATGTTTCCAAACAGTATTGATGCCATCATATTTCACCATAAAGACGCTCTGACAGATTGTGCAACGGGTGTTTGTTTTATCAGCACATTTTGCCAGCCAGTCTTTGTAGTGGTGGGCAACCTGTGGCCCGCGTGCGGCCCATCTGGGTAATCTGATTGCGGGCCGTGAGACATTTTGCTGATATTGACTGTCCTCAGGCACGGCCCCCCGCAGTTCCCAGTGGCCACAGTTCACCGTTTCTGGCCAATGGGAGCTGCGGGAAGCAGCTTGTATTGCCATGAAAGGCTGAAATGTCACTTGATTAGGGCTACGAAAAACATCTGAAACAAAATGCAAAACTCAAAAGTCAGCCCAGATTTGTCTGGAAGTTTTTAAACCTTTCAGAAAATCTTGGCTAATTTGTGTTTTGTTGAAATCAAGTAAACTTTTGCAGTTTCACACAAATTTGGCACAGAACCTAGTGAAACTGTGCGTTTTGTATGAAAATTGGTTTTGTGTAGCAAAATTTTCTAATTTATACCCACACAGCCTGAACATAGAGAATATGTTCACTTGAACCCCAGTGAACTTAATTATGTACAGTTAGTTCATGTTTAATCCTTTAAATTTGCTATTCTGTCAATAAGCAATAAATATTATGAAACACTTTAAAAAGGTTATTTAGTAGCATGCCCACAAGGAGGAGGGAATGTTTATCTTTGGAGTGTTATTGTTAAAGTCAACACTAAAGCACAGTGAAAGAAGAACCAAGTAGCACTGTTCTTGGTTAGTAGAAATATCCCATCAGGTGTTTATCCCTAGATAGATCAATATTCTATTTCATGCATTAAAAGTAGCACTATAGCAAGATACTTGTTTATATTTCAGAAAACAAATGTCCTGCAGTTTTATTTAAAAAAAAAGAAAAGAAATTCCAGACGAGCTACCGCAATGTGTTGTTAGTATGACAGTATAAAGACATCTGTGCTTCCAATCTGATTCCTGGAAAATGGCACCAACCCACCCGATCTCTGGAATATCTACAAATGCTGGGAAGAAAAGTCATCAGGGATTACATACAGACCACTCACTGCTTGGTGTCCTCTTATTCTGAGTATTACTTGTGCAAATCTGTGTCAGAAATGGAGGAGAGTAGGGGTCGTGGTGGGGGAGGGTTATGTCATGAATTCACATTTCACTATGTTTAAAAAAAATGCCACTCAGTAAATAAATTATCACAGTGGCTATGGTATTTTGTGAGCTTCTAAGAATAATTTCTAAAAGTTTTTTTCAAGCCATTATTTCTGATTTAGTCCTCTGGACAGGCTAGGGAAGGGAAACACTTTTCCAGGAATAGATCAGAGAGAGAATGATACTTAATATTTTACTTAGGGCTTTTCATCTTCAAAGTGCTTTACAAACATTAGCTAATCTTCCCAACACCCTCTGTGAGGTAGGTAAATATTATTATTCTGAGGTACAGCTGGAGAAAATGAGGGTAAGTGTTTTGACCAAAATCCTAGAGTGACAGAAAAAGGCAGGTTTACAACTCAAGAGCTGCTGTTATTCATCTATTTATGCATCTAAAGTGTCTCTCTCAAGGAGTAAAAAAAAAGAGAAATTTATAGTTTCATTTTGTCACTAAGACACTGAATTTTCAAACTATACGCTTTGAAGCTTACATAAAATTCTGGGTTTTAAAAATATTTGTGGGGTATTTTTAGACTAGTTAGGAAGATTTAGGTCCCAGTTTCCCATACTGGCACAAAGCAGTGGGGAAGTCAGTTTTACTGGTAAACTTGGGATCTCTGTTTCCTGAACAGTATCACTATATCACAGAGATGTGACCTTTATACCACTGCCCACCTGGTCCCCAACATAAGGAGCATGACAGCTGGACATAATTTAGAGAAGCCCCAAAGCTGCTCTAAATTTCTCTGGGAGTTATCCTTTCAGATTGGGGATGTATATAGACAAATTAGTCCACCCCTCTTTTGGTTGACCATAGGGGAGGCTCTGGACCTTGATGCCCTCTTAGATTCTTAACTTCTTCAGTGCAGAGTGGAGAGCTTAACTATAAGGGATTATCTCACCCACACTACAGAAGTTGGCCTTGCCGTGGAAATAACTGGGAGTTACTCATACTGAAAACTGGACCCTGAGCTAGCAGAACTTCATTTAGAAAAGAGAAAGTGTGGTGAGATGCTCTCTCAGATTCCCTTTGCAGTACAGTGATTCCTTCTGCTGCTGGTGAAAATAGATCTTCCCTTTTGAGGAAATGAAAATAAATTTGGGGATGATTTAAGGACTAAAGCATGCCTGAATGGAAGGAAAATCTTACACTTTTTCTTTGTCAGCTCCACAACATTGTGCTTGATGACTTGGAGGGATGACAACTGTGCATTTTATATCTACAGGATATCTTATCTGTGAAGGGTGATTATTATGCTGCTTTTGTGGTGCTTTTGAGTTACTGAAGTCTTTCTCTGGAGTGAAAGAAATAATCATCACCCTTCACAGGAGATATTGTATTTGTTCTGTGAGAAACTTTTTTTTTTCCTCCATAAAAAAACCCACATGCTAGGTTTGAATTAGTAAGTACATCAACTTCAATCAGTCAACTTTATTTCAAACTTACTAGCTCTGAATAGTGATTGCTAACCTTCACTTTACCTGTGAAAGGAGGCAAAGCTGTTTTGGCATGTGGAGAAGTCCCATGGAAAAGCAAGGATTGGAAACTAGGAAGGAATTATGGTCTGACAAATTTTCAAGGTCACGGCCATCTTTTAGCGCAGTTTAAGTTTCAGGAAGTTATCTATGTCCATGGGACTAAGAGAGTTTAAAACCAGGAATGATTTTCTATCTGAAAGATAGTATAATATGATCCTGACCAAAAAGTTCTGATATTTTATTGACCAGGAAGGAGGGTTTAATGTAAACATTTAATATATGGAATGCAAACATTTCCAATGAAGACTCTCATCACTTGTGACCATTAAACATTTCAAAGAATTTTTTGCAAGCCTAGGAATCAAAGTCTGGATGACCCAACCAAATTCCAGGGGGTAACTATGTTCTGCCTACCTAAAATTCCCTCTTCCAATTCAAGTGGATACAATAATCTTCCTGATCTAAATTATTGTTTAGTTGTGCCCTGCATTGTTGACAGCTCCAAAGGTATCTGCACTTCACTAGTGGGTGAAGTCAGTGATCACTGAATATTTATATTGAGATAGTGCCCCAAGACCCAAGTTGGGATTTAGTCCTCATTGTGCTAAGATGCTAAACAAAAACATAATAACATGGTCCTTGCCCCAAGGAAATGGGCTTAAGCTGTGAAGTTCAGATCTGCTCTCAACCCCCTAAATGTTGTGGCTATTCAGATCTGGGAATTTGGTACAGCCCTGTATGCAGTAGGGCCCAGCTGAAAAAATCAGATCCAGAGTTTAGGTCCAATTCTGAACCCTCCACAGAATTTGGGGGTTCAGATTGGGGCAGTATTTTGGACTCTCTCTTATAAAATAAATGTATACTGCATACATCATGGTGATACTTCTGTCATAAATGTATCTTGTCCCTTTCACTGCCTCGCTTGCACTCTGTCCACAAATCCATTTCCACTGGGAATTTTTCTAACATGCCAGACATCTGAGCAGCTTTAAATAGACTTTTTCTCTTTCTCCTGACTTTCCAAAAACCTTCCACAAACTATTAATCTTCAAATATAAAATTTTCTCCCCAAAATTGCACTGCTGTGAAGTGCTAGATTGACAATATTTAATCCTGGCCAAGAGACAAGTTTCAGTATCAATATTTTGCAAAGTATAATGGTTAGAAATAGGTTGTTTATCAATCTCATTGGAGAGCTCAGATTCATTCCTCTTTCCGTAGGGAATGGCAATTTTTTCTAGATGATCACAACGTACCAGATATCATGACATGGGAAAGATGTTTTATGTCATTTGCTGAGGTGTCTAAAGTTGATTAGTTGAGGAGAGGCATTGGTTTGTGGTTTTGGTAAGTATATTTTGGTTGGAGTGTTTTGAGCCAAAGTATGCAGAGTTGGGCCAGAGCTATCTAACCTGTGTATTTCTACACTAACTTCCAGCTCCCTCAGTCCCTCTATAGGGAGTGAGTGCTATAGGGGCAAGCTTAGGTGGGAAGTGTGATACACCAGAGGAATTGAAACATGTCAGTGTTACATGTAGCATAGACACCAGAGGATGGGCCAGGGTAGCTGGAAAGGGGAATTATAGTGGAGAAGGAATAGAGGTAAATCCAGAGAGAGACAGTGGTGGGGAACTCAATAGAAAAATTGAGGAGGCATGTGTAGAAAGAGAGAAGGTGAGCTCAGCCCCGCAGAAAAAAGTGAGTTGAACTACCCCTGAAGTTGCCACATGGAGGAACAGAACTAAGCAGCTTAATTTTTTTTTTAAAGAGCTGCCCACAGTCTTGTTCAGATATAAATTTATGTCAATTGGCAAACTTCTGTAAATAAGACGACAGGATTTTTGAAAACCCAGTGTGGTTGTTTCTTGGTTAGACTTAAGGTGGGTTTATGAGTGAAAGGATACAAAAGAAAGTACTAATATATGTTTTTAACACCTAAAATACTTATAAAATAGTTCTTCTGTTAAATCTTCTGATTCTCTTATTCACCTCATCCTTGTTGAGGTAGTTTATAGATTTCATAGGCTCTTGTCATGGATGACCTACATGACTTGGTCATGGCTTCACCACTAATGAGCAATTTGTCCTTCCCAAACTTGTTCTGATAAAAACTTATGTAACTGCACTGCACCATCACATATTTACAAGATCTATATTCCATTTAATTTTTTTTTAAATCTTAGTTTAAAAAAGGATTAATACTGGGGGAATGTCACACTTGGCCAATGCAAAAATCAAAGAGCAAAGGAAGGCAAGTTATAGGACATTTCTTAACTGTACTCTAATGCCCACACACCTTGTGTCCACTGACAGTGATGGAATGAATTTGTATCATCCAAAAGAATGTCCCTCTGTCTGCACTTAAATAGGAAATCTGCTACATGCAACTCATTAATCTTGCTTGCAGTATAACAGACAACCTTAATATTGACCTCAGGCTTCCCCTGCCAACACGTAACATGCTTGCTTGTTTGTATATGTCAACCCTGAATACTTGCTAATGTTGCTGAGGTCGTAATTAAGATATTGTGTTCTCACACACCTCTATAATAGTACATATGTAAGCGGGGTCCTGCTATTGTGGAGAACTTTCCTGGCTTATACACTACCCCGGTGAAGTGCCTCAGCTCCAGCTCCACTCCTCTGCCTCAGCACGGCTGCTGCTGCTGCTCTGCCTCCGGCTCCCTGGGCTGCTTCTCTGGCCCCTCTGGCTCTGGTTGCTGCAGCTCTGCTCCCAGCACAGGTCTGCTCTGTGGGCTGCTTCTGTGACTCTGCTCCCAGCACCGACCTGCTTCCTGGGCTGCTTGTCTGGCTGGCACAGCCCTGCTCCCCAGCTCACCTGGGGCCCCTGCTTTCTCCTTAGCTCGGCCCCATTCTGTCTGACCCAGGAAATTACAGCTCACACGGAGGACGGGACCGCCCTGGCCTCCTGACTCCCTGATTAGCCTGCCCCCCCACATCAATCAGACTGACCTGGAGCATTGGCCTCTCCCCGTTGTTCCTGGGGACTGTCAGTCTTAGGGTCCTGATTTCCCATTGACCTTTCCCCTTTCTTTTGGTACCTGGAGCTAGCCAACCAAAACACCCCCACTCAGTTTTAGTAAGGGGCTAACAGTCCCCTTACACATATACATCTCATTCTTACCACAGACTTTGGAATTTCTTAGCTTTTCTTTAAAATAGTCTACAGATTACATGACTTCCTATTGCTGCTGGCTTTTAGCTTTCATACACTATAAAAAGATATACTGATATTTTAAATTATTCTGAATGTAAACTGTTGCAATGTACTGCCCTGTATTGAGGGACTTAGCAGGAAAAAAAGAAAACTGGTATAACAAAACAGTGATTTCCACAGGACAAATCCCTAAATGTAGCTTGCCTAACTGCCCATACTTTGTCAATGCCTGCATAATTGAAGCTCCCTGAATGTAGTCAATAGAGCAAATGTTGATGGTCCTAGGAACTTTATTCCATACAGCTCAGTATATTGGGTACTGGTAGACATCTAAAACAGCAAGTGGATTATCCTGAAGCTTCTGGTCTAGAGGAGAAAAAAGGCAACCTTCATTCAGACAATGCCCATATGGTGAAGATATTGTAAGTCCCTTTGAAGTGAAAGAATCTATGAGTGCAGTGGAATAGATCCACTCCACATGGAGAGGGTAAGATGCACAGAACCGGCTCAGGAGTTTCTCACTCTGAGGTTTCCATGGAGCACAGTTCTGAAAATGTTCCTTAAAGCCCAGTTAAGGAAAGAGAGTTTGGAAGAAGGGTGCATGGGGACAGAGCTGATTGATCTGTATTCAAATAAAATCATTAACCTACTGTTAAACATGGTCTGCGGGGAGGTGTAGGAGGTAGGAATAGCTGCCACAGAGGACCCAAAACTTCAGCAAAAGGGTCACAGTGGTTCTACAGCCTCTCCACACTCACTTGGGGTGAGATAACAGGGTGGGATTCCATCACAGTTCATGACCCTTTTGTACATAAGCTATTTCATGTCTGTATTTAGAAGAAAGGACACTGGATCATTTAAAAATTCTGAGTCCCATGAATCACCCTCATTAGTATTTAACACTAGTTTCAGATCATTCATAATGACAGTAGAGGTTTGACACCTGGTATTTTTCTGTAGGCATTATGGTTCACCTTCTAGGCTGCTTACATCTCTTCTATTTTGTAAAATTTAATTGAAACAATGTGCCCAAAAATTGATCCAACATCGAAAAGAAATCACTAATCAACAAGTTTGCTTGTTGTTGAATGTACCAGTAGGGTACACTGTATGTTAGAAATGTGTATGCTGTGTACTTCTCATTGCAAACAAAATAAAGGCCAGAAAGCTTTATATTTAGAAAACAAAGAGAAGCACACTTTCTTATGTAATTATGAGAACATTCAGTTCAGGTTTATTCAGATGAAATACACTGAAGGGGTGACTTTAATCTTACCAAATACCGGATAAGATTTACATACTAAAAGGGACTTGCCAAAACTCTGGCTCTGTGAGGAATCCTGTCAAAAGAATAAAGAGAAATTCCATATTTCATTAGTTTTTTGTTGGACCTTGTTCACTAAACTGATGCCTGAGTAAAGTAGCAATATGTTGCACTCAAACCCAGTTACCTTTGTTGTCTAAGTAATTTTTGCTAACTGCTGCACATCAATTGGATCCTAACAGAGAACACAGGAAACATCATTGACAAAAGTTTACAATGGTTACAGGGATAGCTGATAAAGTACAGTGCAAAAGAAATTCAGAAGAAAATAAGTGCCTAGCATGCAGGCACTTATAGATGTCTTAAAAGCTAAAGGCACAAATCTCTAATTCAATCCTTCCCTCCCTACCAGAACAAGAAGTAATGGGCTAAAGCTGAAGCAGGGAACAAGCACAGTAGGTGAAATAGGAGGAAGAACTATATAAATACAAGAACGTTTAGAAAATAGAATAAGCTGTCAAGCAAGGCTGTGAAATTGCCATCTTTGGAGCTGTTCATGGCTAGACAAGACACCCCATCTATCAGGGATATCAATTCTGCGAAAATACAAAGGGATAAGCTAAATGACCCACTAGAGATCCCTTTAAACCCAAATGATTCTGTGCTGTGGAAAAAGCTTGATGTGAAAACCGCTTACTGAATGGTAAGAATTATCCAGTGCTTTGAAATGTGACAAGCATCTGTTATAATTTGCTGAGTTTTAGTAAGCTCCAGATAAGAATAGTCAAATCTGACAATACCCTCATCTGAGTTATTTCTCACAGTACCAAAATACATGAAGCTGTTCAGATAAAGCGTGAAACAAAACAAATGGTTTTCTTAATCTCAGTCTTTTATGAGGTTGGAAAAGTTAGCCATATTTTATCTTCTTTGTGATCCTTTCCTCCTTGCTTCCTGGTTTTCTTAAGTGACAGAAATACCAAAATACTGTGGGAAAATCAGTTTCCATTATTTGTAGATCAATCTAACTCTGAAAAACTGACAGTTATGAAAGAGATAGAGATATGTTTGGATAAACATCTGAAGCTTGCTTCACACCAGTGTTACATCATTCTTTATGTTGGTAAAATTACATTTATTTCATGCAGTTACAGTAGCATAAAACTAGATTAAGACTAGAGGTGGGTGAATTTTTTTCAGTGAAATTGGGTTGAATTTAGCTAATTTCAGCTGGAAAAAATATTCAGAGATTTTGAAATTAAACATTTTGACTTTTCATTTCATTCGTTTTGAAATTTGTCTAATAAAAATGTGTAAAATGCCTAAAAATGACACAAAATAAAATAAACCAAAAAACTTGCTTTGGTTCAAAGTTTTTTTGTTTTGTTTTATTTCAGTGAGAAGCTGAAAATCACTTTCCATTCAAAGCCAACTTGTCTCCTAAACTGAAAAATCAGTTATTCACTCCATTCTAATTAAGACAATGGTGAATCAGACCAGTAAATATTTGAATGTTTCTCTAACTCATATTGAATCTCTGATGCTTTTGAAACCTTTCCCATCAGTAATTTTGGGCAGTCATAGGCCCCAAACCTGCAAACATGAGAGTGAGTTTTCCCACTGGACTCCATGGAAACTAGGCCAATTCATAAGTTATGGATCAGGACCTTAGATTGTAAACTCTTTGGGACAGGAACTCTGTTTGCATGTATGAACAATGCCTGGGTCTTTTGGTTTGATTTTTGGAGGTATCACAATGACTTTAGTCGAAGAGATGTGCTCAGAAAATCAAGACCAAAGTGGTATTGCCAGAATACAAATAAATAAAAATAAAATCTTAATAAGTCAGGTTGTGGAGAGAAGGTGTGAAAGGAGATTTTTATGAGTCTAAACAAACCAGTTTAACATATAAGGGCTTGATTCTACAGACATTTGCTTCCATGCATAGTCCCACTGAAGCACAACTCCATTGGCTTTATTAGAAAAAATATTGGACTCTTTAGCCCACTCCCCGCCTCACCACTCCCCAAAGGGTATAATTGTTTTCTATGAGAAATATATAATATTGCACATTACCCATATTGTACTTCAGGACTGAATGATTTACGGTACTTGCATACCAAGATATTGTCAAATGTACAAAATAACAGTCCATAAGTTTGCTTTTTTGCATGGATTGATTTTTTAGATTTCTCAGCGTTTCATCAGAGGTACAAATTGTGTTTTCTCATTGTTTAGCATGATTTTATTTTAAATTGCCTTTGTTTACACCTTTTATGGAACATCATTGCTCTGAAATTACTTTATCTGCAAAGAATCCATTTGCAGTAAATTGCTTCCTCAATTAAATACATCTACTGTACTGAAAATTTAACTTTGAATGTATACCCTTTATTCATAGGTGTGCAATTTCTCTCCAAGGATTTGATGAAAAGAAATGATGTTTAAATCATTCTGAAAAAATTGCAGACTATGAACTTAATTTAACTAACAGCTTAAAAAGTAGTAATTTTTCACTCTGTCTCTCTGTCTATCTCTTATTTTAAATGTTACTGCTGTCAGTCATATTTATTTCAGTTTGAATCTAAAAGAAGTATATTTCTTTCTATTTTGTACTTTTCAGTAAAATAGGGCCAAGATGTTCTCTAGTGGTTTGAGAAGGGGACTGAGGTTCACAGGTTCTGTTCCTGACTTTTCCACTAAGCTGCTCTGTGCCAAATGATCTGTTTGGAAATTAGTATAATATTACTTACTTTCCTCAGAAAAGAGTTGTAGTTAAAGCTGATTGGGTTTCCACCTTCCCCATCCCATCCCATGGAATGTTTTGATGAAAAAAAATTTTTTTGTTCCGTTTTTGGTCAAAATGTTCAGTGGAAAATTTAAACTTTTTGTCAAAAAGCCTAAAACTGGAAGAAGAAAAAAAAACAGTTGCCAAAAACTTCAGTTTTCAGCAGAAAATCTTCAAGTTTTCAGTTTTCTGACGAAAATTTGAATATTTTGAGGAAAGCAGTTGGTTTCCACAACATTTTTTCGTTTATGAAAAAAAACAACAACAATTTTTGGGGTTAATTCTGATGAATTTTTGACCAGCCCTAGTTGCAGTAAATAATTGTAATACAAATAGATAATTGCTAACAATCAACTCAGACCCCATTCTTCTGATATACTTAAAGTGAATTCCATACATCTTACTAGGTCTTTCCTATAAAACCGTACAAATAAAGATTTTATCTGTGTAGATATTAAGGATTCCATGGCTCTTTTCATAAGAGTAAGGGCTTGCCAAAATTCCTCTTCCCTGCACTCCTCTGCACCAATTGTTTGCCTATCTGATACCTCAGACCCAGAGGTAGTTGTGTTTCAGTGATCCTTGGTGTATGAATATAGTTTGTAAAACACTTGGGAATCATCTGGGCTGAACAGTTATATAAATATATATTATTACAAAGCACTTCTAAATCCTTGGATGAAAATCAATACACTTCTCTGTGCTGAGTATTGTACATTATGGTAGTATGAGGAGGTTGGTACAAACGTTGAAAGGTCATCCTCTATTTTCCAGTGCAGAAATATCCACACTCTAAGCCAGGCAGTGGTTCTGTAGTAGAACCTATTCGTGTTCTATGCATCTTTAAAATAAGTGGGTGGTTGAACACAATGGCTTGTTGCCTCTTTAAAGAGAAAAACATGCTATTGACTGGATGGTACATTTCATTGATTATATGAAGCCGGGAGTGTGTCACACTTAAACTAAAAGGAAATTCTACTATTCACTTACAATATAGATTGTGTGTATATGATGGCCTCTGCATTAAGCATATCTATTAACCCTAGTTTCAGTAGATTCTAATAATTGTATAATTTGCTTTTACAGAAATCAAAGTGAAGAAGTTTAAAATAAGCACTATCAGTTAAACAGAGTATTGTTGTAGCTGTGTCGGTCGCAGGATATTACCTCACTCACATTGTCTCTCTGCTACCAGTTGAGACACACAAGAATACCAATCAGACTGTGTTCAATTACGTGACTGCCAATACAAGATAATATAGGACTTTGTAAAAGGAAAGTTCTTTCTCAGAAAAGCTAATACTTCATTTTGAAATCTTGCACTTCCATTTAGCTCTAGTTAATACAAAATTTATGACATACTGTTTCTTTCTGACCAAGGCTGTTCAGCTGCACACCGATAAAAAAAAAAAAAACCACTCTCAGTTTAGCTGTAGCATTAGCCAAAAGATAACTGAGCCGTGGAAAAAAAGATGTACCATAACAAGGAGAATCTATATTTCTCTGCCTAATCTGCCTGGCTTTCTAATGTGAACATCACCCTAGCATCACTGTTCATGCTTTTTGAACCTGTGGATCTCAAACCTGATTCAATATGATATTCTTATCTACTATAGGAAAAGCACTTGTGCTAGAAAGGATTATACTTCAGCAAAATATTTATCACATAGGATGCAGCAGACTCTGCAGTTCCAACTTATTGTTCACCCATAAACATAGATGAGAACCATTTGTAGAGACTGAGAACATAGTAGTATAGATTTCAGAAGCAACAGTGTTGTATTTACCATACACATTACCTCATTAGTAAAATAAATGATCATATAACGGACACAGTCATTACTGAGATAATACAGTGCTCATTGATTTCTACCACAAACTCGCTCCCTCTGACACACATACACACACACATTTCTGGCCATATAGGCGTTAGTGCCCTTTGTCTTACATTGGAAATATATGGAATTTTGCTACCAATAATGATGACACTTGGACTTGGACTTTCTTCATGCGAGAGAAGGGATTGCATCAGTGAAGCCAATTTAAAGTTGTAGGAAACAGTTGCTAGAGGTCGAGGTATCACTTATTCATTTCTGTAGTAGTGGTCACCATGGTAGATCTCTAATGTATTTGTATGTGCTTTAAAAGGCTCAAAGGCACTAGATTGGGGTGGCCAACCTGAGCCTGAGAAGGAGCCAGAATTTAGCAATGTACAGTGCCAAAGAGCCACAGTAATACATCAGCAGCTGCTATCAGCCCCCACCACCACCATCCCCAGCACCTCCTGCCCATCGGCACCTCCCCCTCTCTCCCCGTGCCTCCTGCCCTCCGTGATCAGCTGTTTTGCAGTGTACAGAAAGCTCTGGGATGGAGAGGGGAGGAGCAAGTGTGCAGCAGGCTCAGGGGAGGGGGGGAAAGGGGCGGGGGCCTTGGAGTAAGGGGTGGAGTCGGGGCAGTGTCTGGGGTTGAGAAGTGGAAAGTTGGCACCTGTTGCTCCAGCCCCGGAGTCAGCACCTATGCAAGGAGCCACATATTAACTTCTGAAGAGCCGCATGCGGCTCCAGAGCCAAAGGCTGGCCACCCCTGCACTAGATATATGAATGCTATGTATTCTGTTAAAAATTGAGGAAAGGATTCTGAGACCCCTTTGTTACCTATAATTGCTATTGAACAATGTATCCTTTGGAAGAAACCTGAGACATTCTTACCTTCCAGAACTGCACATCTTTGCTTAGAATCATAGAATCATAGAACTATAGCGATAGAAGGGACCGCAAGGGTCATCTAGTGGATCTTGTACATATCATCAGAGGTCTTGCAGAGTTTATAAATTGTGCTGGTAATGCTGATGGAGATTGTAAGTGCCTTTAAACTAAATCTCTCTCTCTCTCTCATTTAAGGAGCTAAGAAGCTTTGCAGAGATATTCAGCAAAATTTGTGAAATACATCATATGAATAGCACAGATGCAAACCTTTAAGAAATTCAGCAGACAGAAGCAGCAAAGCTCAAAACCTCCTGGAATCTAACAGTTCCTGTTTAAGGAACTTGAAAACTCTACTGGTGAAAACATCAGAGCTCATAAGCTCCAAAAAATCCTAGCTCTGGTTCAAGGAACTTAAAGGTCTGAAGACATGCATGGTAAAACAAGTAAATCATGTAGGCTAACTAGCTAGATTTAAAGGGCTTGGAAGATTTAGACACACCTGATTGAACTTACCCTAGCTATTTAGTTTATATAGGTTAGGGAGCTTAAATTCAGAGGAAAATTCCAAGAGCCAAATACATTTTGCTCAAGGAACAATAGGTGTTGGAGAATATATATGACTGAAGTTCCAAAGGCTAGACCTCCTAGTCCTGATTCCAGCAGCTCTGCAGGCAAAAGCAGCACTGCTCGTAAACTCTGCAGACACTTTCAGCAGAGCTTTGAAATGTCATGATCTGAATAATTCTGAGTTCCTCAGGGCCTTGAATCACTGGCCCTTGTTCTCCACTGTTTTGCGCTTTGGGCAGCCATTTACAGCTATCTAAAGTAGGTGCGACATATTGCCCAAGTCATAATGGTAATCCTTCATTCCCTTTGTACTCTTAACAACTGCAAATCACCACACAAGGGACAAGGCAGTGGAGAATCAGGTCCAAAGTCTCTGAGGGCTCCACTGGGGCAACTGTTCTATGCATCATCCTCAGCACCAAGCCTTAATAGCACAATGTAGCCCTTTGCTTTTTCCTACCTCATTATTCTAATCATGATACTAGCTTTGTCTTTACTGCTAAGAAAAGATGGGTTTTTACCCCAGGGTACCTAACCACACATTGGCTATTCCAAGGTAAAAACATGGTGGGGACCTGTCACTTTACTTTTACTGCAAGCTAAAATAGGTGAGGTCAGCCACAGGTGGGGTATAGTGCCGATGAATTTGCCTAGTTTACCTCATAGTAAAACTAACCTGCCTTGTCTCCACTGTATGTTTTGTGGGGAATAGCTCATGCTTGTTAGTTACCTTGAGATAAAAACACACCTTTTCTTAGCAGAGAAGACAATGCCAAAGACTCTGCTGCTGTACTAGCTAATATGCCTGATGTAACGATTCACTCCTTCTGCTTTTAATTACCCATTATTCCTTTTTTTGCAACCATCTCTGTATGACAGTATAAATAGAGACACATTTCTGATTTGCTGATTTTATTCTTTCTAGCAAACAATGGATAAGTATCATAAAAAGGTATATTTTCAGATGACTTAATAAAAAAACCATTAAGTATGATGCCCAGATATACCATATTTAACTATCATGTCTTTTGTATCTTCCATTGTCACAGCAGGAAGAAATGTTTTTTTAAGCCCAAAATGCCTCATACTCTGCATGTAGATTTTAAGCAAACTGCAAAAAAGCAATCCTATTCTATCTTTGGAATCATCCCTTCCTTATCTCTTGCACAGTTATCCCAATTAACAGCTGGGTAATTAAAATCTGCAGAATCAAAGTTCTAGCCTTCTTGGAGGTTTGCTTCTCTTATCTATAATAACATTTCTTGATCAACTTTTGCTAACTGGAAGTCTGTAGCTAAAGAATATGTTGACTAAACAATTTTTCCTTAAGAGACATTGTTCCATGGCTTAAGCCTTTAAATTGGTTATAGCCCATTGGGAAATACATATAACATTCCAAGTATGGGTTCTCCCTTCTTGAAATCCACCCGCTGCTACTGTTGCAAAGAAGAGCTCTACCATTTATTTTGTGGGACCTAAAAACACACATGGTATTTTTCAGTCACATGTCAAGGCACATGCCAATAGGGATGGGCATAACTCACAAAAAATTCTGTCAGATAGTACAATAAACAGAAAAGCAAGGAAGAAAGAAGTTTAGCAGTAAGAAATGAATTTATGAAATGGTCTTTTAATAAAGGACAGGTAAGGGGAAAATGTGAACTTATACAAATTAATCAGTCCAGATAATAGGCACATAAATTATAAGCTAACAAATGGACTGTACAATGGTCACCCTTAAACATTTTTCAATTGCCTTTGTAACTAAATATTCTTTGAGAATCATTCACATTATTTCATATTATGCTGCAGTAAAGTTATCCAATTACTCAGGGCAAAATTGTAAAGTTCTCAAGGGGAACCACAGTACTGCAGATAATTCATGAAGATGTAGGGAGCTACTCTAAGAGTAGAGAAAAGGAAATAGAGTACTGATCTTCCAAAAAAAAGTCAGTCTAACTTTTTTTTTCTAGTAAGAAAGTGTATAACATATTAAGAAAAAAAAAAAAAAAAACACTAAACTTTGAAGACCAGACAATGCTGCTTAGCTTTGCTCACAGAGGTGACTGTCTCCATGTGGATCAGCAGAGAACATACAGTGGGGTTGATGATCAGCATGGGTATGACTACACTGTAATCTGAGGTGTGATTGCTGCTAGTTAGACATATTTGTGCTAATTTTACCTGTGCTAGCATGGCTAAAAATAGCAGCATAGATGTGGTAACATGGGCATCAGCACAAGCTAGAAACGCGAGACTATACTAGAATCCCAGTGTGCTTGCATGACCTGTGCTGAAACCCCTGCCACCATGTCTACACTTCTATTTTGGCCATGCTACTCTGGATATACCTATCCATACTGCAATCCCTCCTCAGACTGAAGAGACATGTCCCATGTGGAGAGAGTAAAGACAGGGGCCAAGAGAGAGTAGGTAGGGAGCTCCCAGCCTCTAAAATACATTAATTGTTCAGTGGCCCTTTTCCAATGAATAGTGGCATTCTGCACCAGACAGGATTCCAGGTGCAGCAGCTCAAAGAGAAAGCCCTTTCCCAGCTCAGGAGTGAGACTGTTCACAAACAATCTATGGACCCAGAATTATATACAGAAATTGTTCAGCAAATAAAATTAAAGAACAAAAACTGATAAAATGGCAAATGGTGAAGGCCAATTCATGAATGCAGGTGAAATTAATTGAATAAGGTAATTGAATTAACCACTCAGCCCTAATAAAAAGCTATCTGAATAGATAATGTTTCAACCCAATGTCTTTCTCTGTATTCTAAATTCCAGTCCTTTTCTTTCTTATATGGCATTATCTCAGGTACTCAACGACTGGAAAGTAATACCGTTATTCAATAAAATGATCAATGGAAGTCAATTATAGATTCACATCCTTGTGGGCAAGATATTAGAAACAATTTGTTGGATGTGAGGAGAGAACACCTCAAAAAGCATGATCTGATTAGAAACAGCCAACAAGGATTTATGAGAAGGATGGCCTTTTTTATTCAACATGCTGGGGATCTTCCAAGAGATTACTACTACAGCAGACAAAGGAAATAAAATGAATGTTTATAATTTAGATTTTCAAACAGCATTTGATCAGTCTCTATAGGAAAGATTATTGTCTAATTCACTTGGGTGAACAGATCACCTGGTAGATAAGAAACTGGCTGGAAAACAAAGTTACAGCAATGTGAAAAAAAATCACAACTCCTCAACCTGGAAAGTCCCAAGATGTGATCAGTGGAACACATTGTCTAAAGAACCCATCAGGTTCGGATATCTTGAGAACCTATTTAATTTAGCAAGAGGATAATGAAAAGGCACATCCTGGAAAAGGAATGGGACATCAAAAAGCAATATAAGAAAGAGTTGTGATACAAAATTATGTACTTGGAGGGAGTTCCCATCAAACAACAATGTTAGAAATCCCCAAACAAGAATGTATTGTTAGGTGATGGGACGGCATTGAACCTGGCAGCAGCCCAAACCTGACTGTTTTTCTTAAATGAAAGCTGATGCTGGAAAGCTAGAAAAGACATGGGAGTAAAGATGGCAATGTACATTTAAAGAACATAACACTGAACATTATGCTGTGGGTTACTGCATAAGAGACGAGCTGGTCTGCACCTGTTCAAACGGATCATTTTAAAATGATGATCCTTGCCAGAAAGTTAACTAAGAGATTAAGGGTCAGATGCTCAGTTGCACAAGCCCCCATTTACACCATTCTGGCAGTGTATGTGGGCTTTAAAGTGGGCATAAATATGCAGAGGGCATTTACACTGCCAAAACTGTGCAAAGGAACCTTGTAGTCACTGAGCATCTGGTCCAAAATCTTCTATTTTAAAAAGAAAAACCACACAAAAGATCCTTTTATTGAAATGCAGTCACTCCTAGAGTAAGACATAACAGCAGTTCAGCATAACATTCCTATTAGTTTAGGACAGGAAGTGAAGAAGAATATATCCAGTAAAAACTGTTTGGGGGATTACAGTAGAGAGAATGTAATTACCCAAGCTAGAATCTAGTCAGAACACTAAGCCTGTGAAATGATATATTACACAAGCATGGCTGTTTTCCTAACTGTATATTTATATGATATTTATACTGTGCTAGGGCTCATAATGTGCTAGGCATTTGGGAAAACAACAACAAAACACACATAAAAACAAATAACAAAACCACACAAGAAGTAACAGTCACTTCACGAAAAAAGCTTATAGCGGTGTATACCACAACAAATAGTGTAATAATCTTAACACTAGCCTGTGCTAATTATAAGCCATTATTACCAGCTCCCCTCTGTAGCTTAACATATGTGTTTTCAGTCTAATCTACTGTTGATAAAAAAAATGAATTAAGGGATGAAATAAGACATCACAGTAATTCTAATTAAGCATTACAGAGAGGAAGTGGATAGTGTTTTCAGAAGGTGAACCCAGATTTTGTTAAGATGAGTCTTTTTAGTAACAGTGTAAAGAATAATGACCCATCTACTAAAAGAGGTTAAGTACTGCATAGTGTTTCCATCTCTTCATTTTCTGAAAGAAGCCTAATAATAATAATTACATTTTATAATAGAATTTATCAGCTGCCTAACTGTTTTGATTTCTTAGGATTAGCAGTTGGGGTGCCATTATTGTAATTCCTTCTGATTGCGACCTGCACGGCACTTACTCAGTTGCTTAGTTCTCATTTAGAGTTTCTGATGCTGCATCCTTTTTAGACTGATTTGGAGGTAATGAAGCAATCTATATTTAGATCATTTTCAGATGATTTTTTATTATTATTTTTAGTTAGTATTCATTTCCCAGGTACTGAATGAATAATGCTGTTAGCAGGCAAGGAGCACAGGGAACATTTTTGAAGCAGAATCTGAGATATGAGATATTTTTAATCAGATATCGCTTATACCCTTGCTTCCTTTTTCACACTAGTGCACAGCTAACTGAAAAAAAGAACAGGAGTACTTGTGGCACCTTAGAGACTAACAAATTTATTAGAGCATAAGCTTTCGTGGGCTACTGCCCACTTCTTCAGATGCATATATGCTCTATATGTATCCAAAGAAGTGGGCTGTAGCCCACGAAAGCTTATGCTCTAATAAATTTGTTAGTCTCTAAGGTGCCACAAGTACTCCTGTTCTTTTTTGCGGATACAGACTAACATGGCTGCTACTCTGAAAGCTAACTGAAAGTGAGCTCAGCTTCCCAGGTTCAAGTCAGATGGAGAGCATATGTTCCAAACTTGGGCACCAATGGCTGCATTTAAGGATATTAGATGACAATTAGATGCCTAAAATTGAGTGGGAGCTGATTTGAGCACTAAACTCCAATACTTAGACTTGTCAACTGAGCCCACCATCTTATTTGATTATGTAGAAGCAATTTCTCTGTATAGGCCTTAGAGTGAATGTGAAGGAAAGTATCCTTTATGGGTACTGCTATAGTTTCAAACCTTTTGTTAGGGGCCGTCATTTCCATACCACCAGCTGAAGAGATGCAAGCCAGCTCCGCTCTTCCTCCATAACCAAAAACAAATTGTTCACCATTACTTGGGTACCATGGAAGTCAATGGCAAAGTCATTGACTTTACATGGGGTCAGTATTTCACTCTTAAGATCTTACAAATATATATTTCTACCTTTTTATTTCAGCCTACTGACATGCCAACTTGTTATTATGTGTTTGTTGTGATGCTGTCAAAATGCATGAACCAAGCACAGTTAGGCTTCATGAGTACTTGAGTAGGAGAACTGCAAAGGAAATTATGATGATTCAGTATGTTTACCTCTTCTACTGAAGTCAGTACTGAACTAATGTGCCAGCATATTGTTAGACTCTGCATTGGACATACCCATTCTACAAGCTGCAAGTGATCAGTATAGTGCAAATGAAACTTTTTGCAAGTTCTAACTAGCTTTCTTTTTGGATAATTACATTATCTCTACTTAAATTCCCCTGCAGTTTCTACCAGATATATTCTTCTTCTTCTATTACCATCCTCAAGTGTCAGGTAGTGTTACTGTGAGCTGTGAACATATTGTTACATTTCAATGGAGGTATGACTGCATTTGCATAAATGATTTTATAAAAACATTAGTCACCTAGACCATTGTCCTGCAATCCAACCCAAGAATCCTGTTCATTTCTATGGGGCTCCAGGCAAGCATAAAGGTCTATCTATACAGAGCGGAATGTAGGATTGGGGCCTCAATTCTTTTTTAAATAAACCATATCTCTGAATTTGAGGAAAATGCATCTTATATAGTTAAGGGAGCACACACAGCTATGTGTACTGACCTAAATGGTTGTACTTTAGCCTAATGATGGCTCAGTTCTAGGAAAGCTCTTCTAGCATGACTGGGCCCAGAGCCCTCCCCTGTGTGCTGTGATATTAGGAAGGGTCTAACCCTAAAGGGCTGTACTAATGAACATCTTAATTTTCAGTGAGGGTGAAATTCATCCCATTCAAAGGCCAGCCCAAGAGCCAGCCACAGAATTTGCAAATTAGTCTTAAATGGTACATAAATGATTAAAGGCTTTGAGATGAATTTCACCTTGATTAAACAGAAATGATAATAGAGAAAAGGAGTTGAGCAAGAGATACTGGCTTACAGTGGAAAAAAAATGTCTCCCTTAAAATGACAATGGTCTTCTTATTCATGCTCTCCATTGCCATATTAGAATTTTAATGAGACTTGGTGAGTTCAGGACTTTAATTTTTGGTAATATCCTTTCACCATGAAACACTCACAGAAGTATTTCACCGTACCAGGTGTACTGGTGTTAAAAAGCTCCCACAGAGAACAGTTACTCAACTTGACAAATTACAAGTTTTCCTAGCAGGTTCTAGGTTTTGTGCATGTAGGTTTTTTGTTGATGTTGTTTCTGGACTACCCATTCATCTATTTGAGAGATTCCCTCCTGGGCTCCCTCTCACAGAACTCAAATATCACACACGTGGGGGTTAGCAATAACTTCACTATTTCTCAGTATTTTACAGGGAAGGATTCCTTACTATGCTCTCTTCAGTCCAGGAGGCTACGATGCTATCAGTTTGCTTTAACATTCTCTCTTTTCACTTTGTAGGTAGGTGTCTTTATATAATTGCTTAGCACAGTCCTCTGTACTTGAGAATATATATTATTCTATCATTTTAATTTGTTTACCCACTGAGACAATGAAAAGTGTTCAGTGTGTATGTGGGGAACTAGGACAAGAAACTGGATTTGTACAGAACTTTCCTATCAAATTGTTTACTTATATTTTAGGTAGACTTTACAGGTAAAATTTGATACATGTAGTGTTTGCTTTATGTTCATGTCTAGTTGGTATAGATTTTCCTAGCTGACAGCAACCATGATTGGCTACTGTTTAGAAACTGGCTGTTAGTATGTTAGTATAATAATCTGTTTTACCATATTACTGTGCATCCATGCAGCGTGATAGCTATTCAGTATGATTACATTTAGTACCAACTCAAAGGCTGCAGTTACCTCTTTCATCTAGATGTGCATTATTATTTACTAGGCTACAACGTTACACTAATAAACTGCCTATTGAACTTGTGCTGAAAAAGGATAAGACAGACCATGTTCAGCAACATTTCAGTAACCACCGATAAACATTCTGCTTTTTTCCGCTAACCTTTTCTTTGACTCTATCCAAATGATATTCATGTTTTCCACTCTGCTGAAACTATTGATATTGTCCTTTACTAACGACCTTTTTATGAAATCCCAGGGCCTCTATACCTAACTCATTTCTCTTTTCTCCCTCTGTTGCCTTTGTTACTGTGAACCAATGCTGTCTTAATAGCCTATCTTCTCTGGGCTTCTAGGACTTTGCTACTCCAAGATCTCCCTACTTACTGCTTCTTCACTATGGCCATTGGTGGATACTATTCCTCCATCCCCTTTCTGTGAGGATTCACCAGATGTCTATGTTATTCTCCCTCTGCACTTGCTCCATTGGGAATCTCATACATTCCTATAGTTTCAGTTATCAACTTTGTTGATGACTCTCAAACCTGTATCTCCATCTCATCTCTCTGCCTTATAGCTAAATTCATATAACTGTGTTCCCTCTAATATCTCCTTCTGGCTGTACCACACCTCTTCCTCGGACTATATATATCTCAAGCTGATGGACAGATTCCTATCATCACCTCCTCACTTTTAAAATTCTTCAAAGTGCTGCCTACACCCCAGTTCTTATTTCCTCTTACACTCTCTCATGTATGATGTTCTTTTTATCTCTCCCAGCTGAGAAAGTGCACCTTTTCTCATACCACTCTTTATCCTGGGAATAACTTCCTTCCTTCAGTGTACATAGCAGCCTTGCTCACCTTCTTCTGGTGGCTAATAAAATCCCATAGTTCCAGCTATTCTTGTTCTGCTTCATCTCACATTTGGAATTTAACTTTCATCACAGTAATAGTAAATGCATTTTTAAAAGAACACAGAATTACAAAAAATGCATCTCAAATATTGATCCACAAACCAGACCATTCTGATTCATCCTTCCTCTTCCTTCTCTGTTTCTTGTCTAATCTAGATTGTAAACTCCTCAGGGAAGGTTCTTCAGCTTGTTTGTCTGTAAAGCACCATTCACACCACAGGCCTATACAAATAATATCAGGAGTAATTTCCTAGAGGAATCAGGGTCCCTTCTTCTGTGCACTTCTGTCCAGTATATTGGGAGATTTTCCAGTAGAAAATACTCACAGTATGGGTTAAAGGATTTATGTTTGTGTATTTTAGATGATCGGCCAAAATCTATAAGCAATCATCCAAGAAAATATTGTTACTTTGGGCCTTTCCAGGTGCCAAAAATGTAATTCTTATCAAATACAAATCATTATTACTTGCTCTTAGTTTTCAGTCATCTGGCTATTATTCAAAGGATAGAAGATAAATTTGACTCAATAACAGGTATTTGGCTGCTTTTACTCAAACTGCATGAAAACTATCTGCACACTGTGTCATTTTAGGTTAACAATATTATGTGTTACACCACCGGAATCTTCTTTTTCTCCTTTTCTTTTTATTTCACAGATGTACAGTATATTCTTTTAACAGTTCATGTTGCCCTCTGTTTAAAAAAGTCAATTCAAATAAAAAATCATGAGCCCCCCTTCCCTATTGTCCATTTCTTTGGAAGGTTTATTAATATAATCCTCTTCCTATTTCCCTTATGATCCTGATTTTGAGATTTGATTTCAGGGAGAACGCAGTCTGATGCACAGCAAGATTATCCAATCGTTTTGTAGGGGAGCAAGCAGTTTGCTCGATGGAGGAGATGAGTGGAACAGGCTTCATTTTATGTCTGTGCAGCAAAGAAACATTATTTTAAGCTGAAATTCATTCTAGAGTGTGGCATGCTGATATGCTTAAGAAGAGGAACAAAGTAAAAGTGATACGTTTCTAAGACTGAAAATCACAATTTTTTAGAGATACTTTATTTTAATTGATGTCTGATTCATGCATATAAATTATGCATTTATGTGAACAAACAGATACTTTCATGTGTGTACAACTGGTTTTACATACAGTTACCCATCCATGTCTGAAATTACATCACTTGCCAATACAATTACTTTTTTGCATCTATCCATATTAGGCCGAATTTTGATGTTTACTCACCATGAGTAGTACCTTAGTCCTCAAATAGACTCAATAAAAATCAATAGGACTACTGACTAAGTAAGGCTCTAATCAAAGGGAATAAGAGTTGCCTAGCCTAGACCATAATTTGCATTTAGAATGTAGGCATCCTATTTTTTAAAAAGTGGCCTATCGAGTCTCTCTGGAATGGCTATGACATTAACTTTGAGCCATATGTACCACTCATATTGAGCAGTACCTTTCCTCACAAATAGCTGCATTGATATCAATGGGGCTATTTGTATAGTAAGATGTTATTCAGCATGTGTAAGGGTATCCGAATTTGGTCCATCATGTTTTGTGATTTTTCTCTTACTGTAAATCTAGGCCCTGATTCCAAAAACTAGAGATGCAGATGCCTGACTTTCAGCACGTGAGTAGTTCCATTAATTTGTGTGTGAAGTTTTGTTAAAGTTAGGCACATACTTCAGTGCATTGCTGAGCTAGGTTTACATGCAGTGTTTTAATAATAGAAAGGTACACTGTGCAGGTACAAATATGATGGACTGAAAATAAGTCCCTAGGAATAAAATTAACGGTGCCCTTTTGTTCATATTGAACTTGTCATCTTTACCTTGGTTGGCATTGTCTGTCCCCACATCAGATGCATGATAAGGGCCAGATTTTTGGAAGGGTTGAAGTGATTTATATTTTTTTTAATATAGGACTAATATGTATTTATTATCTAATAGTAAAAAAAAAGACACGATTGAATTAAAGTTGAATATTATTTAAAAATATGTATCAACATGTAGGCAACTGTCAACCTTTCCTATTACTAATGCTGTGAAACTTGTGCTAGACATAACAGTCATGCTGGTTACAGTTGTTCCTTGAAAGCATGGGATAACTGAATTTGACTTGTGTACTTTTTTATATATCATGATCTGTAAAGTGTCTGTTGCATTATTTTTGATCTTGAATTAAAATAATTTAGTGGACTATAACTTACAGGATCACCAGATAAGCATGCATCAAGTGATGCCACTTGATAGCAAAGAAAATATACTCTAACCCCCCTCCCCTCCGAAATTCTTTCTATAAATCAAGAGAAACAAGAATAAAAATCAGACAAAATGCCAAAAGAATGAGTGATGACGTCTGTTATCGTGAACAATTCTAAAATGATCTTGTGTAAAGCAATTGAATCTGTAATCTCTCCTTGCTGTGAGATTTCATTTGGTTGGCAATTTAAATATGGGTCATTTCCTGCCGTAGGGTTAGTACAGGAGGTACCTGTCCACTTCAATCATCATCCAAAATATTTCAACTATCAGAGTAAACTAATCAAATTCATAAACCACAAGTCTATTTAAGTAGAGCTGGTATGTTTCCCCCCCCATACATGAAAGGATTCTGGGAAGATGCAGATCTTTGAATAGCTTTAAGGTAATAACAGAAAGTAGCAGGAATATTAAAAAAGAATCATTTGTGTCTCTTGAGGTTTGTTTTTTAAAAGAGTGAGAAAAAAAAATCTCTCCAGCACAACACAAATTAATTACACAACACAAATCTTCTTGTTTTGGCAATGTCAAAATTTGATTAGAGTTATTTTAGGTTTGATTGAACAGCCTATTTAATTAAAATTAAAACAAAAGAAAAACTGCATTAATGCAGTTTTAAACTTGAGATTTTAATCATACAAAAGTTGGGTAGTTCAACAGTTTTGATCCCAAAGCAACATTAGCTCTGCCACATTGATTTATATAGTATTTTGGCTTACTGTTTATGACAATACTTTCTATGTACAGAGCTCGTTGTAATTATAAATTAATGTTAACAACAACCCTGCATAGAAGGCAAATGAGTAATATTAACTCTCCTACACAGATGGGAAAAGCAGAGGTGACATGGTTTGCCAAAGGCAACAAAACTGCATCTAAAACAATCAGGGCCTGAACTAGGGCTCAATTTCTTCTTCAGGCCTGAGCTGAAATCACTATGAGCCAGATTTTGATAGCCTCACCCACATTAATTAATACCTTTCTCTGAGTGAATTGATTTCAGTGGAACTGTGCATGGAGTAAGTTGCTACTCAGAATATGGTGCAGTATGTGTAATGCAAATAAATTAATAAAACTGGGACAATTGAATTCTCACACTTAATGTAGCATTAATGAATGTTCTTGTGTTTGTATTTAAATGAGGATTGATATATAATAGGGCTGTAAGCCTGGGTAGAGGTAGGAATGTTCCGGAAGCTGGGCGCAGCGGCTAGGGTTGTCATGGGGGAATAGGTTTGACAGCTTAAAGGGAAGCTCTGTAAGTGCATATGTTCTCACATGTGCATGTTTGAAAGAGAGAGACAGAAAAAAAAATGATAATCCAGGAGTGGAGCTGAGCAAAATTCTGGTCAACTGAAACATTTTGAAAATGTAGATTGAATTCCCTGAATTGTTTCTTTTTTTTTTAAGAAAAAAAATCAGAAAGAATCAGAACATTTTGTGTTGACATTTTCTAAACACAACTTCAACTTGAAATACCTTTTCATTTCAAATTTTACTGCAATTTTATTTTTTTAAATGGTTAAAGAAAACCTCAGAAAACAAAATGAAACATTTAATGTAGGGTCAAATGAAACATTTTGTTTGACCTGAAACATTTTTTTTCCAATTGTTTTTGCTTCATCCACAGTACTGAAAATTCAGTTATTTGCACTGCTCTGTCCAGGGGGGTTTCTTATGTTTAGAAGTAGGCAATTTGGGGGAATGTCCATGTGGGAGATCTGAGGTTTTTCATAGCAAAGTGTGGAACTGATTCTAGATTTGTCATGTGTGAGAGTGCAAAAGCTGTATTCTTGTCAATAAAGGAAGAAGAAATCAGTGTTTCTTCAGCTGAAAATGGAATTGTGAACTTTTCACAAGCAAGGTACCTGGGAGTGTTTTGCCATTTGGACAGGGAACTCCATTTTCATCAGTGAGGAAGAGAGGCCAGAAATGGGCAAAGTAGATATTAATAGATGGCTCATTCAGTCAAAAATGTGCATGTGCTGTGGGTTTCAGCCTACTGTGCAATGTTTCTTTCAAGCCATGTAACATTTTAAAATAATTGGCTCAAAGAAATCATAGCAGGTAATTTAGTAAAGGTCACTCAAATGTTTACTACCATGACACAAACCACAGGGTTACTCTTTCTCTCATTTCATCTCTATGTCTTTAGCTTCCATCACCAGTTGACAGTTGTCCCAACTCACACATCCTTCAAATTCATCCCATCAGCTGTCCATCTGCCTCAAGGTACATACAAACAGTTACAACTCACAAACAGAATGGACAAATCATATGTTATTTGCATCAGGGTTTTCATTCATGTTGGAAGCACTTTTGAAGGCTGACATTTAATAAAAGAGATTTTCTTCTCTAGAAAGAGATTACTCAGCAGCACTGCTGGCAACTGATGGTATATTTTCACTGTGATTTTTCCTACACTGTAAGAAAAATATCCATAGCCAAATTAGCTTAAATAGAAATTTTTGACTGAGCATGGACTGGGTAAAAATGACAAAGGATTTGGCTTCAGATGACTCCAAATATTAAAAACCTTATAAAAATTTGTTACACAAGGAAGAGTAGTTAGTGGTGAGTGAAATGTTCACATCAAACTCTCTAACTTGAACATATCTCATCTGAATTTAGGTTTTATTATAAACTTGAAACTCAGACCATGTTTCCCGAGAGCCAGATTTTGATCCCCCTTACTCATATTGATTACTAAGTGACTGAAATCAGTGGGATCACACGTGGAATCAGGTATCACTCAGTGTGAATAAGGGTATCAGAATCTGGCCTGAAAGATTTGTTCACAAACCTTTTCGGAGAACCGGAGCCCAGTTTTAGTCATGGTGGAATAATTTATGGTTGCACATCAGAACTCGTTGTTTCCCATTTTGAAATGAAATCATCTCTAGTTTCTTCAACTAAGTTATAATTTGATGTTGAAATTTAAAATTGAAAGCAAACCTTGGCGGGAGGAAAGTATGAAGATAAAACAAATAAATGTACAGACTAATCTTTGTAAATCAAAACCATTGAGTATTACACAGCTCTAGTAGTCATTTTGCATTGTTGGCTCCTCTTTCAACAGCAATAATTTACCAAGATATATCTAATTTCAAGAACATATTCTTTTTCTTTAAAGCATGCAGCAAGAGATGTAAGGGGTGAAGGATTTTAAAGATGTGATGCTTACATGGTAGTAAGATATTGTTTGTATCTTCTAATTTTTATTGCAATTTTTATGGCAATTATGCCATGCAATTTTTTATGGCAATTTATTGGAATCTTAGTTCCAATAAACCTGGGAACTAAGGTTGGTTGTATTACTGCAAAAATTGTGTTGGGAACTTTCATTTTATTCTGAATGATGTTTTGGTTCAGCTGTTTATGCCCTTTATTATTTTCTGTTTGTGAATGTAACAATCTTCTTGGAACTTGAAGGAAGGAACACTAGTTGCAGGAGGGAAGAGTTTGGCGGAAGCACCAAGAAGCCAGTCTGTGTGCACGTCTGGGATGCTAGCTGCAGTTGCAGCACCTCTGTAGATAGTTCTCTTAATAAAGAGTTTAGTTTCAGAAATAAGAAGTCCTCTCATGTCATTAATCAACACACAGTACATGAAATATTAGTACAATTTTTTTCACAGTAGTATTTGGGAATGTTTATCATATAAATACACACGTTGGAATGTGAACATGGATGTTTGTGTGCACAGAAGAGTTTTTTGTTATTTCCAATTTGATATTTGACATCCTCTATTTTCAAGTTTGTAAAAATATCAGTGATCATATTGGTGATTAGCAAAAAAATAGAAAAATTAGAAAAAATAAGTGACTACTTATGCACCCTAATTAGTGAAACAAATAAACAAAGAAATTTGTTCGCTGAGATTATTTGGTTTATAACAAATAGAAATCTTTCTTTTTTAGTTAATCATTCAGAATTAGGAAAAAGAAAGCTAAATCCATCACATAAGTCATTCACAGTGAATGAAACCATTTGTATTTACAACTACCAGCTTCAAAACCATGGTTGATCACAACTTTACTGAAGGGTTCAGAAACAATAGTGGTCCCTGGGCCCCAGGGCAGTAAGGTAGCATGTCACTGCCATTGCTGTGCCCCTTCAGAAAGGCCTGTTTGTTTTTTCGTGGGGAGAACATCTGCTGCTGCTCTGTTACTGAAGATGGTGTGACTTCTGTTGTAAGGTTGTCTCGCAGCTTCTCAATTTTAGTTTACTTTGTCTCTAGCCAAAACTAAAATAACACAAACGGTAACAAATGAACTGTACACCAGTTGTTTGGCACTTGCATGCACACTTTAAATCTCTCTGAACCAAAATTAAACAACAATATATCAGCCCTTGTCTGATCCTAACGAGTCAAAGTCTATTCTCTAGTACTTGAGTGCCAATCCGGAGTACAATGGCCACTAATAAAAACACAGCATTTGCCAATGGTTACAAAGTATTGTCTACGATTACTGCAGTTTCTACATGTATTTACAATAGATATGTGTGCTATCCAGTATTGCCTTTTTAATAGCTTCTACTGTAATACACTGACCAGTTCATTTACTCCAGAGTTAAACTGGGTGCTCTAAATGTCTAAAATTAGAGAGAAATATAAAACTGCCAGTTCCAACTGCTGTAGCAGCTGATCTAAGGATCAACTGGATCTCAGAAAAGAGGGAAGAAGTCAATTCTGACAACAGTCCTCTCAGTGAGACCCTTGTCCAAAACCCATTGAAATGGAGATACTCTCATTGACTTCAATGGGCTTTGGATCACATTGTGATCGCATGTTTTTCGGTGCAAACTCTACCTTCATTCTTGTTTCTAGGTAATACTAGAGCTGTGCAAATAACTGATTTTTGGTTTGGTTTGGTGACAGACCCAAAACACTGAAAAATTGTTTGAGGTCAACCCAAAACTATTTTTTTTTGTTAATTTTTCAGGGGGAAAAAGGTCCCTTTTTTTTGTTTCAGGTAGAACAAAACATTTTGCTGAATTTCATTTGCGTTTTCTACCTTATTAAAATTCAATTGAATTAAAATTCAAAACAAAAAGTCATTTTGATTGAAAAATCAAAATGTTTTGAAAATGTCTAAATGAAAAAATACATTATGGGAGGGAGAGGAATAATAAAAAATTTGGCAAATTTGACACAATTTCTCCGTGTTCTGGGTGGACCCCCTCTGTACATTTTTTGGTGAAAAAAATGTTTTGTCCAAAAAATTTCACCCAGCTCTCCTTCTTCCATCTCACACCTTCATATTAAGCATTACAGTCTAGGCTAGAAATGATTGGAAGAGCCTGGCTCTTCCTCTATTATTCTTTCCCAACCTGTACTAAAAGAAGACAACATTTAATATTTATTTTGGGGGCAAATTCTCAAATGAGCTCATCTCCCATTTAGATACCAAAATAAGTTGCCAGATTTTCAGAAAAAAACCTGGCATGTTGGCTGCTACTGAGCAATTCTTGAAATCTGACCAAATGTGTCACATTGGGAGCTATTGGTTTGGGACACCTTGAAACTCTATCTTTTAGATAGGTGCCTAAATGATAGATGAACTTTTCTGAAAATCTGATCCCAGTGGTGGATGCTGAGCACATGAAAATGTAACCCTGAGCTTCTTTCTACAAGGTAATAAATATTTCAGTATCTTCTTTTTCAAATTTTAAGGTTTCTTGATATCTGAGAGCAGCAAACCTCCTACTATGGAAATTTGTTTTCATGACAGCTAACACCCCCCAAGAAACACTATTGTCACACTTAAATGATAGATCTGTGCACCTTCAAACAATGTGATACTCACAGGTGCACCTGTGAATATGGGCTACAGTTATACCTTCAGTCACCTTCCCCACCATATATATGAATGGTATTGTTCATTAAAGGTCTTTTTTAATCAGTTTTCTTAGTAACAAAAAAAATTGCCATCTACCTATCTTTAAAAAATAACATATTATTAGCTTTCTACTTAAACAAAATAAACTTAATAGTGCCTATAAGGCAGTAAAGACCCATTTGCCTCACCTGCTGGGTTTTTGTTGTTGTTGTTCATGAACCTGCGAACATCTACTGTGCTGTGGTTTTTGAATGTAAGGAATTCCTACATAATTATATTTTACCATGAGTTAACTGTATGCACTTTTTCTAACTGGCATTTTACTCATTTAAATGTTCTTTTATTATTTTGATAAACTGTAGGACTTTAGAGATATTCAAGTTTCCTACTTAAAATTATTGTAATTGAGTTTGTGAAACTGTTTTTATTAGAAATGATTCATAAACAAAACCAAGAATCCAAACAAATTTATTGTGTGTGTTGAGAAGAGAGTCAGAATCCAAACCAAATGTAGATGTGAATTTAGTGGCTCATCTCATCTCATCTCTAAAATGTCCAGAATTAAAACCCTGTATCTGACATGTGGCATTTGTCAAAAGTGGTGAAGAATGTTTCTACATTTGTAGCCGATTGCACCTTGGTTCCTGTGGTTGCCAACATATCGCTATTCATTTACATACCCAAAACAGAAGCATTTTATATGGTGTCTGTTTTTCAATATAGACTAGAACGAGAGTAAATGACAAAGTAATATGAAAGCAGTAGGGAGGGAAGGAGAGGAATCAGGTTAAATCTCCCTTTCAATTTGTTATTGATTTTAAATACCAAAATGCCAGTTAATTAGAGTACTGGCATTGTTTGTAGCTATACACTAAAAGTAGCATTGTGCTGTGTCACTTTTAGAAATAGACCAGAATATATGACACGTTGGTATTACAGTGAAAACTGCGGAGAGAGCCTGACTTGAAGGAATCTGATGGGAAGGCACTGTGCTGTGAACAAAGGGTTGAGAGTTCACGATGGCTGCTCTGGCTCATTGGTGTTGTGATTTCAATTTGGACCTCAATAGTAGTGCTAAAAAGAGAACAAGGACCCAAGGGAGTAGCTAGCTGTGGGTGAACAACTGTACTATAATTTTCTTGATATACTTTTCCAGAAGCCTTTTGAGATATCTCTATAAAAACTCTGTGATATAGATCTGATAACTAATTATTTTTAACTCCTTGTGTTGCTATCAGTATACAAAGTTATATTGTTGTAGTCCAGGAGTGGCCAACCTGTGGCTCCTGAGCCACATGCGGCTCTTCAGAAGTTAATATGCGGCTCCTTGTACAGGCACTGACTCCTGCAGGTGCCATCTTTCCAATGTGCCAGGGGGTGCTCACTGCTCAACCCCTGGCTCTGCCACAGGCCCTGCCCCCACTCCACCCCTTCCCACCCCCTCCCCTCACCCTGCACTGCCCTTGCTCCTCCCCCCCACCAGAGCCTCCTGCACGCCATGAAACAGCTGATCGGGAGGTGTGGGAAGGGAGTGGGAGGCGCTGATCGTCGGGGCTGCCGATGGGTGAGAGGTACTGGAAGCGGGGGCAGGGGGAGCTGATGGGGGGTTGCTAACATATTACTGTGGCTCTTTGGCGGGGCCAGCTCCAGGAACCAGCTCACCAAGCTTGTGCTTGGGGCGGCACCTGGAGGGGGGCGGCGCGGCGCTCCGGCCGCCGGGGAGAGCTGAGCTGCAGCGGGCTCGCCGCCCTCCCCTGGCGCTCTGGCCGCCGGGGAGAGCGGAGCCCCGGCTGGGCTCGCTGCTCTCCTACCTGCACTCTGGCCGCCGGGGAGAGCAGAGCCCCGGCCAGGCTCGCCGCCCTCCTCCTGGGGCTCCGGCAGCCAGTGGAGCTGTGGCGGGCTCGCCGTCCTCCCCCCGGTGCTCCGGCCGGTCCGGGAGAGCGGCCCACGGCCGGGCTCGGCGGCCTCCCGTGCCCCACCTGGGGGGGCGGGCAGCGGGAGGCTTTTTTGCCTGGGGCGGCAAAAAAGCCAGAGCCGGCCCTGCTCTTTGGCAATGTACATTGATACATTTTGGCTCCTTCTCATGCTCAAGTTGGCCACCCCTGTTGTAGTCCTATTGGAGGCCAAGTTCTTCATGGTCCCTTTGTGGGTGCAGAAGGGAAGGAGAGGGTAAAAGAAGCATCCCACCTGTGCGACAGGTAGGCACAATAGTATGTCTTGCAGGGAGCTGCTACATGGCTCTAGACCTTATCCCCTGACTACAGTGCTTGTGGTTACAATTGGGAGCCAGCGAAAGCATGTATTGCTCCTTCAGTTCTGGCTACATAACAGGACCAGCATCTACAATTCAAATTTGTGCTAACAAAATATAGGAACAGTGGAAAAACTCCTGAAACTAATTTTACACTCATGCATACAACCAAGCAGACGTACCACAACTTCAGATTGCACCATTTCAGGATTTGTTTTCATGGTTCCTGCCCCACATTTTCATTCCTCCCTGTTTTAGTGTCCACTCCCCATATCCTGTGTGTACCTAAAGCTTTGTGCATTGGTTGTGTACACCCTGTAATCCCTGGGTGTAGAGATATGACACTTCTGTTCACATGACTTTTCCCTCTGGATTCTGAATGATTACCACACTTTCATGCTGTGGTCATGACTTCTGAGTGCCAGTTTTCTCTCTGGAAGATTCTTTCTTGCAACCATTCTGAATTGTTACATTCCTGTACCTAGCACAGAAAGAGGGTGAAGAAAGGAAGCAAAGGTGATTTTAAACCACTTTTGTGCTTCCTGTAATCTGGGGACTACCAGAGGCCTAGGCTAAGAAAGAACAGCCTCAGGACTCTTTTGGTTTACTTGACTTGTTAATATCCTGGGAATTCTGCTCCCATTAAAATCAGTAGCCAAGTTCCCATTCACTTCAATCAGAGTCTTTGTATGGCCTCGGAAGGGAGGTATCTTTGGTTTTGTTTATAATATGGTTATTTTGTTTCATTCCTCTGTATCTGTTTAAAGGTATGCATGTTAGTTATGTATTGCTTTTATTGTATTGTATTCCCACTTGGGACCGCCAGATGATTCTGTTCTATTCCAACTAGCCTACTCTTGCATTGTCTGCTTCATATTCCTTAATACTGAGATGATAGTTACTATTCAAAGGGAACTCCAGCAACTTTCTTGAGGGCATGAAATGTAGCTCTGCTGGCCTGCTGTCATTTGAAGGGCAGGGTGATGATCCATGTGTGAAAAATAATGTTGTTTTATTCCCCACAAATAAAAATTGTAAGTGAAATATTCTAAAGCACTCAGATGACTTAGGAGCCTAAGTCCCATTTTTCAAAAGTGACTTATGGCTAAACTTTTTAAGTATTTAGGCACCTAAAGATGCAGGTAAGGGGCTAGTGGGATTTTCAGATGTGTCAGTGACAGTTAGCCCGATAGGCTCTTTTGAAAATCCCAGTAGATACGTATTTGCATCCTTAGGCATCTAGATACGTTTTTAAAATCTAGCCCATAGACACAATAAATCCTATTAAAAGTAGCTCCTAAGTCACTTAGTCACTTTTGAAAAATATTATCCTTCCTGTTGTAAAATCAATTGTGTATTACATTCATATTGTGGGCCACATACTGAGCTGCTGTAAATTGGTATAGCAGCTCCATTGACTTGAGTGGAGCTATTCCAAATATACCAGCTGAGGATCTGTCACTGTACATAAAGGGACTAAATAT
Organism: Trachemys scripta elegans; assembly: GCF_013100865.1. Taxonomy (NCBI): domain Eukaryota; kingdom Metazoa; phylum Chordata; order Testudines; family Emydidae; genus Trachemys; species Trachemys scripta. The sequence continues at coordinate 220,240,070 of NC_048298.1, forward strand.
TCTAGGCCAGATTCTCAGCTGTTTTAGAGAAGTGTAGCTGCATTGAAATTGAATGAATCTACACTGATTTATAGCAGCTGAGCATCTGTCCCACTGTATTTATTTAAAGTTTAGAAATCAGTGTTGACTTGGTAACTATAATGTGGTAGTTACTTTGATTTGTGTGATAACTTAGAAACTATCAGTGCACTTAATGCCAATTAAAATGAAATGTAACCCCCCCGGTTCTTCCTTGCAAATACACAAGAGGCACAAAGTAGATTTTAAAAAGAAAATGTACGTCACTGGTCCTGATATGTAAGTTGGTTATTGTTGTTTTATACCCTTTGCAGAAAATCAAAGTTAGTTTCATTTAATACATTAAGCACAGTGAATCAGATTGCATATGACACTTCTCCTGTGTGACAAATGGGTTTATAAAGTATTACTCACGCAGCATAATGGTAATTTATCTGTAGGTGACTGTAACACTTGCATTACATTTTTGTTGAACAGTTATAATTCATCATTTCAATACACAAAATACATGTAAATACTTTATTTTTTCTCAACAGGGATAAATAGGATGTCAACACTGAAGTTACAGTTGTTTCCCAAATACAACATTAATAATTCATTCTTGTATCTGTCCATTAGTAGCCAAGCAGACTGTCGCTGTGGGACTGCATCCTATAGGGACAACATATAAAAAGTTATACCTGAAATGGCACTGGGGTAGATGGATGCACCATGCTGATCTGAACAGTTGTAGCAATATGTGGGGATGTCATAGGGCATATTTATATTTAATTCTCTTAAAGAGAGAAAATAGTGACCGTTTCATCTAATGCCATTGTATCAAGGATGGAGACTATACAAATGCAGTAATTTAATCTCATCTCCTCCACCCTGAAACCTCTTAGTTAACTGTGCTCATCTGCATGACATTAAAAATATTCCTATCTTCAGTAGACTTTATTAGACACAACAGTCTATTAGACACAACAGTGTAACTAGAAGTAAAATAATTTCATATTTCAGAAATTGTTTTCTTCAATGGAAATTCCTAGTAATAAAAACATACCAGAATAAAAGAATAAAAACAATAAATCTAATCAAGCAATCATGGATTTTCTGTGACAGTCATGTAATAAATGTTCATGCTTTTACCATCTAATTTATAATATAAAATAGTGTACAGGAATAATTTTTAATCATATTCTATTAAAATATGACTCAGAGATTATCTCAGCTGGGTTTTAAGAGCTCAACAGGTTCTGTGCTAAAGTGCTCATTTTTAGAGGAGTAAGTGGGTAATTAAGAGCTGCAGAGCTCAGAAGGGGATTTCTTTTAGCTTATCAGCAAGTCAGGATAAGTGTTACCGAGTCATTTCTGGTGCAGCTATTTCTTCACCTCAAAGGCAGAACCTTGCATCAGGGAGACACATTTCATGTGACAAAGATGCATTGTGTGCCAAACTTCCCATTGTTTGCCAAATGGGCTAACAGATAAATAACAATCACTTTTCCACAGGTTCTCAAAAAACAAAGGGCATTATTTTGCTCACTTCATCACATAATTGTTTTTTGTGGGTGCTATGTTTTCTTTTTATTTATTTGCAGTGAAAATGGAAATTTTCTGTCTTAAAATGGTAAATTTCAAGTTCTGGAGAAAACCAAAAGAACCCAATAATTCTGACATTCGTTCACCATGGCAGAATATAATAATAATTTGAGTCCATGAACTTTCTAAATGACAATGACTAGGGACTTAATCTTGCAAAGAATTATGCACATACTTAACTTTATGGACAGTGAGCAACTCCATTGAAGTCAATGGAAGTACTCATAGTGTATAAGGTTAAATAGCTGCATAAGGGCTTGTCCTCACTACGGGCTAAATCAGTGCCTCTGCAATTGATGCAGTGACATCGATTTAGTGGGTCTGGCGAAAACGTGATCGAGTCCTGCTGACTCACTGTAGCAGTTACTGCTCACTAACTCTAAGCTGGATATAAGGGTGTTAAGATTAGAGCTTGGTGAATAATAAAAAAAATAAAAAAACATTTTTGGTTGAAATGAATACGGAATTTTTCAAACAAATTTAGTGAATTGAAAAAGCAGAAAGAAAATTGAGTCAGGTCAAAACAAAACATTTCAGCCTGACATAAAATGCTTTATTTCTATTTCAGGCTTTTTCGGAAAAGCAAAAGCCTTGAGTCACAAAATGCCAGGAGGGGAGGGAAAATGGGGGGAGAAAGGGTTACTTTATAATTTTTAGTCCAGTGGTTAGGGCATTCTCCTGGGATGTGGGAGTCCATGGTTCAATTCTCCCCTCTGCCTGATCAGAAGGGATCTGAATTTGGATCTCAATATTGCAGGAGAGTGTTCTAGCCACCTGGGTTAAAGGTTGTAAGGGAGGTCCTTCTTCCCCTGTGGCAATTTTGTAGGCCTCAGCTGGAGCACTATGTCCAGTTTTGGGTACCACACCTTCGGAAAGATGTGGACAAATTGGAGAGAGTCCAGAGGAGAGCAACAAAAATGATAACAGGTTTAGAAAACCAGATCTACGAGGAAATTTAGTATCAGAGCAAGGGAGTCCTACTATGTGGTTAAGGCATAAACTTGTAAGTCAAATACTGAAATTATTTAAATGATCCTCTTTTTAATGAAAATTAAGACATCTAGGCCCCGATCCTTAAAGGTACTTAGGTATTGCTCAGCTCAGTATTGCAAGGCCTAGAAAAATGTAAATTATTCCTCTAGGACATAAATCCATACTCAACACTATGTTCAGTTTTGCTTACTCTACTTATAATCTATTTATTTATGCCCTTGGGGCACATCCTTATCTGGTATAAATTACCAGAGGTCCATTGTAATAAATGCAGCTTTGCTAATTTATACTTGCTCAGGATCTGGACCTTGATTCTTCAGCCTGACTTTGAGCCACCCTGTAGCAAGTGTCAAAGATAACTTAAACTGTCATGAGAGAAATGTCATGAGAGAAATGTTTCCCCAGAGTAACTCTGACTACCAAGAAACTTTCAAACTACATATGTAAAAGATGTTCATCACTGGATGCAAACCCCTGGAACAACATCATATTAGAGGAAATCATAAGATTTGAAAAGGTACCATTCATCTGACCATGTAAACTTGATTCAGGTTTGGCAACCATTCACAATATGTGGATTAGACTAAATGACCAAGAGTATCTAACATTCTTCATGTCATGCTGCTCTGATACATCTGTAAAGTCAACTATCATTGCCTAAGCCCTTGTACTTGCACATAATGTGGTAAAAATTCTCGTTAGTCCATACAGAGTAGACAGATTCCTTCTGAAAACCACTAGTGGTCAATCTCCCTCTGAATGTTTGCTTGTCTTTGTGATCTTAACTTGTCCTTGTACTGCTTCTGTAATGTTTCCCTGCCTTGTCATTTGTTCTGTTTGCCTGCCTTTCCTTTGTCTGTTGATTAGTCATGGTATACATCTGTTCCTTTAATAATATATAATGTGAGGAGACTATCCTTCTAATCATGCTCTATTTTAGGTACTTTGGAAGTGTCCTGAGTCTCCAAAGTATTCTCCCTTCTCACTATATCAGGAACATAGAGATAATGAAATTTCATGCATTGTCTTGTCTTTCCTTTTTTCTGTCTGCAATTCAAAATGTAATCAAAACTTCAACACTTTACAAAAAAAAATAATCATCAGACATCTGGGAGATGTTTTTCTGGATGTGTGATCATGAGGCTTAGGGAAAGCTGTCAGGATAATTTCCCTCTCACCCATCCACCTGAAGTACTGAGATCACTAAAAAAAAAAAAAAAATGGACAGACAGCAAGATAATACCAAGGGTTTCTTATAAGTGTAAATGGCATAACATTAACATAATAACACTTGACTATGACATTTTCAGCTATGCTGCTGGAGGTCCTGCCAATCACCATATTCTATCATATTCTCTCTTGCCTCCCTCATCATTAATACTGGCAAGAAGGTAAAAGCATTTACATGAAGTCTAAAGTGCTTTAAAAGCTTTGAGAAGAGTTACAAATTGTATACAGGATCATTTCACCCACCACTAAAGCTGTTCAATACAAACAGTGTAGGACAGGAGGAGGGGGAAATAGTGTATGGTAACTGAACCTAAAGGGGGCAATTTTAGATGGGCAGAGTGTGGGTACCCAGCATAGAATTCATCCAGGATGGTTAGGCTAACATAGCTAGTCTCTCAAAAAGTTTGATAGGATTTTGAGGCTCCAGACACGTGGGGTCATACATTTTTACTTCTCATTTGAAAGGTGCCACCTCCAGCACCACAGTGCCTCCTGACTTCATGCCAAAGTGTTGGTTCAAAGATAAGAGTCCCACCTCCTGGATCACTAGCCCCATACCTGGCAGCAGTGGTTCAATCTGGTATTGGCACAGCTCAGTCCTATTTATGTTATGATATCTGACAAGATCACAGCTCAGGGGTGGTATGACTGCATATTTAAAGCATTGCATGGAGTATCTGAAAGATGGCTTGACCCAGGCTTATTTTGAAAGACTTTATAATTACCCAACAGTACATTGCTAAGGAAAGGAGAATAGAAATGGCCAACTGCCTTAACTAACGTGAGGGGGAGAGGGACTTGTGGGAAAGTCACTGTGGGTGGCACTTCAGTGCTATCTTTGCCAACTGCCAGATTGCCTTTTAATGGTTTGTTTACAAAAACACATACCATTATATTTGGACAAAGCACTAACTGAATTTAAAGTTTTATTACAGGGTCATTTCATTAAGGCAGCTTCTTTTTCCTTTGTGTAACTGACTTTGACTGGAGAGGCCCTGGGAGGGATCTAACAGGTGCAGAGAGAGCTGTGCAAAGATGTAGCTACTGCTTATTGTGTTTTCAGCTCTCTTATTGAAAAATCCCTACCTGAATTTTAAGTTTAACAGCATATTGCAGATCGCCAAGACCTGTTTATCGTGTGTTCCCTTGCAAGCCAGTCTGACTGTAAAAGCCATTGTGCAGCTCTGGCAGGTGCTGCAGGCACACAGAGCTGTTCATACTGCTGTTGCTAGCACATTTTAATTTATTATTTTTTTAAGAACAAACTGAGTTTTAAGTTTTCTAACAAGTTAAGCCAGTTGGTGATATTTCATTTATGTTTTGTTTCCTGCAAACAAGTCTGACTGAAAAATGGTACAGAGTAGACTACAGCAGATGGGCTGAGACAATGGGCACATTGGCCTGGCTTGCCGCCAATTATTATTATTAATAATTATTTTAGATACATTCTACCTTTTGACTTAGAGGTTTGCAACCATGTCACAAAGGGCAAGATTTTGCCACCCTGACTCATTGTAAGTAGTCGCTTAGACTCTGATCCAAAGAATAAATTGACTAAGTGACGTCAGCAAGCTTTGAAGTCAATAGGACTACGTTACTCTTAGAGTAAGGTACAGGAAGAATCTGCTCCAAAGCCATCACCACCTCCTTTCTGAAGCAGTGCCACTGTTGCCACCCTTGCTGAAACCAATCTAAGGAAAACAACACCATCTGCTTAAAAAATAAATCACACTTGTATACGACAATGTTTTAACATTATTGTTACAAATAATGTGTAAGAGTACAATAAGTGACAGATTGGAAAAGAAAACTTGCCCTACCTTTTCAGGTTTGTTTTTTTTTTTTTTTTTTTTTTTTTGGCATTTGACAGCATTTTGTGTGTAGTCACATTCACTAATTCTTCTACACAATATACACTACACTCAGTTTCCTCTGTCCTTTGTGTGGGTCTCTCACAGAGCAGTAGGAGAATGGAAGAATTGTAAAAACCTCAAAAAGTGGCAGATGGACTCAGTGCCTGGTGGAGTATTCAAAACTACAGACTGTGCCAATTTGGGGATTCTTTGTTTTGGTTATGAATTCTGGTTAATTTTATGAAATACGGCTCAACGTGTAGTGAGTCATGAGGTGACATAGCCCCAGTTTTATAACACAATCTGGAATAAGTTACAGAATGAACAAAAGAAGTAATTTATCTTAACGATTCTGTTCTGGCAGAACAATGGGTATGCTAAGCAGGCTACCTGATCTGGAAAACAACTTTGACCTATCCTATTTGCGGGGAATGGGAAGTGGAATGAAGTGAAAAATTCCCAAACAGAAAAAATAAAAAATACAGGTACTAGTACCTCCTTTAAAATCAGAGGGACTCACAGAAAGAGGGAATCTTGTACAGGAGAGAAGAATAGAGAGGCATGCTTCAACAGCAGAGGGGACCTTCTCTCACTGCAGATCCCACTAAGGAAGAAGGAAGCTGTCTGGAGGAGAGAGAGAGAGACATTCTATAATTCAGAAGAAAAGCCATGGGCCATAGGAAGGATCCTGGACTCCTCAGAGGAGTCTGGCCTAAGTCTAAAGCAGGGATCGTCAACCTTTGGGATGCGGCTCACCAGGTTCGGCCAATCACGGCTCCCACTGACCGCGGTTCACTGCTACAGGCCAATGGGGGCTGCGGGAAGTGGCGCAGGCCGAGGGATGTGTTGGCTGCCGCTTCCCATGGCCCCCATTGGCCTGGAGCAGTGAATCGCAGCCAGTGGGAGCCACGATCAGCTGAACCTGTGGGTGTGGCAGGTAAACAAACCGTCCCGGCCCATCAGGGGGCTTACCCTGGCGAGCCGCGTGCCAAAGGTTGCCAATCCCTGGTCTAAAGAATGCTCAAGAGTGCTGAGGAAGCCAAGGAAGGGAAATTTGTAGAGGTGTTTTATTGTTTTGTCTAAAGCTGCATATCTATTGTGCTACCTAATGTAAAGATGGACTGTTTTGGAGGACCTTTGGCAAACTACCACATGTCCCTGAAGAGGTGAACTTTAAATCCAGAGTGCCCAGATGATCGGTGCTCTGAGAAAGGGTGCTTTTAAGCGATTGGTGCATCAGCACTTGTTCTGCAGGCCTAGAGCAGCTGGACCATGAAGTCCCATTTTTGTAAAAGGATAAGAGAGACTGTGCCCAGGAAGTGTGCCAGAGAGGCTAGGAGAGAGTGCTGGAGCCTTTTCAGACTTGAAACATATGGGTTTAGCATGGTGGCACCCAAATACAACAGTTTGGTGAGTGTCCAGCAGGGGGGATCTTTATCAAGGTTGTGACATTGACTGAGCTTCATCTTGACCTTGTCTTTTTCATTTTATATGGATAAGTGCACCAGTAACTCTAGTTCCTCCATTTTGTTACCTAGGCTCCTTGCAATGGTGTACAAACATCTTAATTTTTGCTGTTTGGCTTCGCTCACATTCTTTGCCTGATTAGGCCCAGACATTCTACCACCAGTATCACCTATTAGAATGGTATCTACACTACCCTTCCTCCGTATGTCCATTCTCCTACCCATGGCTGTAGCCTTTCCTACTTCATTTTCTTCCCTCTCAATGTTAAAATCCGGCATACAGATTACCTGGACATCTCCCAACCATCTCCCCCAAATTCCTAGTTTAAAGCTCTCTTAATCAGTTGTGCCAGCCTCCATCCTAGAAGTCTATTTCCTGGTGATGGTGCGATTCTCTGGTCTATCCCCTGTTCCCTCTGGCTGCAAATACTTTCAATTCCTATTCTCCCTTGCAATCCTCCACAACCCATCCCATATCCTCCTGGGGCTCATATTTGTTATTGTTATCTCCATTGACTTTTCCCCTCTTCGTATAGGACTAGCTGCTCTTCTCTTCTTCCTTGCCCTCTCACCTTCAGTGACAACTTGCTGTACCCGTTCTTCATTTTCCAACTCCACAAACCTGTTCCTGAGCTCTATTTCTTCTTCACTAGCCCGTCTTTTCCTCTGCATGGTTCTCTTAGTTATATGCTTCCACTGTCCACTTTCCTCACCCAGCAGTCTCCCCTCAGAGTTCTTTGGTCCTGCTTCCATCTGCACGTCTGAGCTTTTCCATTCAGACTCCTCATGTCTTTGCTCCATCATCTGCTCAAACCCCCTTCTAAACTCAACCAGAGTTTCGACCTGCATCTCCAATCCTCAGATCTTTTCTTCCATCAGCTCTATCAGGTGGCACTTCATGCAGACAACACTCTTTTCAGGTACCCCTTCCAGGATCATGTACATGCAATGGCTTCCACATCCAGTCATCTTCATTGTGTCTTCCACTGCTGGGTCACTACCACTGCTGCTTTTGTATCTGTAATAGCCTTCCCACCTAAATCCTGTAAGTCTGGGAAACAAACCAAACCAAAACACCACCACCCGCAGCAAAACAAACCCCCAATGAGCACCAAAACACTGCCAGAACACCACACACTTCCTCACCTGTCTGTCCCTCTGCCTGCCTCTCTTAGTCTTCCCCCCAAACTCCTTTGCAAACTCCCACTCAAACTCCCCTGTTTACAGCTGTGTTAGCTGGCTCCTGATTCAGGGCCTTTGATCACTAGCATTAGGTGAGAGATTGGCCAAACAATTAGATAATATAAGAACTGAATTTAACCTTTTGAATAAACTGTGAACTGACCTAAACTATCGCTCAAGAATTTCCAAACCAAAAAAATTCAGTTATCACTCTTACCAAGTTTTTCCTGTTTTTTCAAAGATTCACTTGTTAAAAAATAATGGATTAATTAAATTTGTGACTGAACTCCTTGGGGGGAGAATTGTATGTCTCCTGCACTGTTTTACCTGCATTCTGCCATATATTTCACGTTATGGCAGTCTCAGATGACAATCCAGCACATGTTATTTGATTTAAGAACACTTTTATTGCAGATTTGACAAAATGCAAAGAAAGTACTAATGTGATATTTCTAAAGATAGCTACAGCACTTGACCCAAGGTTTAAGAATCTGATGTTTCTTCCAAAATCTGAGAGGGACGAGGTGTGGAGCATGTTTTCAGAAGTCTTAAAAGAGCAACACTCTGATGAACTACAGAACCCTAACCACCAAAAAAGAAAATCAACCTTTTTTTGGTGGCATCTAACTCAGATGATGAAAATGAACGTGTGTCAGTCTACACTGCTTTGGATTGTTATTGAGCAGAATCCTTTTTTCAGCATGAAAGCATGCATTCTGGAATGGTTGGTGAAATATGAAGGGACAAATAAATCTTTACCGCATCTGGCATGTAAATATCTTGTGACACTGGCTACAGAAGTGCCAGGTGAATGCCTTTTCTCACTTTCACGTGACATTGTAAAAAAGAAGTGGGAAGTATTATCTCCTGCAAATCTAAACAAATTTGCTTTTCTGAGTGATTGGCTGAACAAGAAGTAGGACTGAGTGTACTTGTAGACTCTAAAGTTTTATATTGTTTTATTTTTGAGTGCAGTTTTTTTGTACATAATTCTACATTTGTAAGTTCAACTTTCACGATAAAGAAATTGCACTACAGTACTTATATTAGATGAATTGAAAAATACTATTTCTTTTTTCTTTTTTATAGTGCAAATATTTGTAATAAAAATAAATATAAAGTGAGCACTGTATACTTTGTATTCTGTGTTGTAATTGAAATCAACATATTTGAATATGTAGAAAATGTCCAAAAGTATTTAAATAAATGGTATTCTATTATTGTTTAACAGTGCAATTAATCGCACGATTAATTGTGATTAATTTTTTAATTGCTTGACAGCCCTAGTAACCATCTTTATATTCCACCAATATTCCTGGAGAATGTTAAACAGAAGATAGTAAAAATTAGACTTTTTAAAATCAGCAGGTCCAGATAACTTGCATCCAAGAATTTTAGACGAGGCTGGCTGAGGATCTCGCTGGAGTGTGACTGTTGATTTTCAATAGCTCTAGGAGCAGTGGGGAAGTTCCAGAAGAAAGCTACTATTGTGCCAATTTCCATCATTGACAATTTTCAAAGCAAGGTTGGAGTTTTTTAAAGATATGCACTAGGAATTTTCTGGGGCATGTCCTGATTTCCTGTATAACATAGGCCAGAGACTATATGATCACAATGGTCCTTTCTGACGTTGGAATCTATGAAGTTTACACAGAAGTGTAGAACACTGAGTGGGAAGGAGAAAATGTAGCCAATAACACAGCCCAAATTTCTCCTCTCAAATTGCTATGGGAATTTGAATGTCCATTAACATCTAGATTCACAAAGAAAGAGGTGTGGTGATGATGAGCATTGCCATGCCTAACTTTTAGGTACCTAGAAAATCAGTGGGATTCAGGCCAGATCTACACTACAAACTTATATCGGTATAACTAGGGCATTCAGAGATGTGAAAATCCACACCACTGAGCAACGTAGCTATACTGACCTAGCCCCCAGTACAGACAACATTATGTCAATGAGAGAGCTTCTCCCATCGACACAGTTACCATCTCTCAGGGAAGGAGATTAACTACGCTGACAGGAGAAGCTCTCCCATCGGTGTATTAGATCTTCATTAATGCACTACAGTGGCGCAACTGCACCTATGCAGCTGCGGCGTTGCAATGCTGTACATGAAGACAAGCCCTCACAAAGTCTGAGTGGGGTTTGTAAGTGCTTTGGAGGACAGGATTACAATTCAAAATGATCTTGACAACCTGGAGAAATGGTCTGAATTAAATAGGATGACATTCAATAAGGGCAGTGCAAAGTACTACCCTTAGGAAGGACTAATCAATTACACAAATACAAAATGGGAAATGTTTACCTAGGAAGGAGAATTGCAGAAAACAATATGGAGGTTATAGTGGATCACAAACTAAATATGAGTCACCAATGTAATATTGTTGCAAAAAATTTAAAAAAAAAGAAGCAGCAGCAAACATCATTCTCGGATGTATTAGCAGGAGCATTGTAAGCAAGACATGAGAAATATTTTTTCCATTCTACTCAGCATTGATAAGGCCTCATCTGGAATATTGTGTTGAGTTCTGGATACCATACTTCAGGAAAAATGTGGACAAATAGAAAAAGTCCAGAGGAGAGCAACAAAAATTATTAAAGTTCTTGAAAACATGATCTACAAGGAAAGATTCAAAAACATTGGGTTTATATAGTCTGGAGAAGAGAAGACTGAGGGAAGACAAGATAACAGCTTTCAAGTACATAAGAGGTTGCTCGGGAGAGGAGCATGATAAACTGTTCTCCTTAACAACCAAAGACAGGACAAGTATTAATGTGCTTAAATTGCTGCAAGATAGATTTAGGTTAGATATTAGGAAAAACTTCCTAACTCTGTGGGTAGTTAAGCACTGGAACAAATTACCGAGGGAGGTTTTTTGTAGGTTTTTACGAACAGTTTGGAGCAGTGATTCTCAACCTTTCCAGACTACTGTACCCCTTTCAGAAGTCAGATTTGTCTTGCATTCCCCAAGTTTCATCTCACTTAAAAACTACTTGTTTACAAAATCAGACATAAAAATACAAGTGTCATAGCACACTATTACTGAAAAATTGCTTACTTTCTCATTTCGTCTATATGAAATTTTAGTTTGTACTGACTTCGCTAGTGTTTTTTATGTAGCCTGTTGTAAAACTAAGCAAATATCTGGATGAGTTGATGTACCCCTGGAAGATCTCTGCGTACCCCCAGGGGCACACATACCCCTGGTTGAGAACCACTCATTTAGAGAAACACCTGTCAGGGATGGTCTAGATCAGTGGTCCCCAAACTGTGGGGTGCACCCACCTGGGGGCCACAGAGGAATGTCCGGGGAAAGCGCAGCAGGCTTGGGCTTGCCCCCTCCCACCCCAGGGGCATGGGGAGGGAATGCCACCCAGCCCTGCTCTGCCCTCAGTTCCGCCCCAGCCCCAGCCATCCAGATATTAAAAGTCCAATTACTGCTGCTGGAGCCTGGAGGAGCACTCAGGGATAGCTTTGGCAAGAGAGATCCCGGCGGCTCCATCATCCTGCCCCAAGCATGGCTCCTCCTCCCCCGTTGTGCCCCACTTACCCCCCCCACACACACCTGCCCTGGCTCCCAGGGGGGTGCAGGGGGGGGGCATGACTGAAAAACTTTGGGGACCACTGTTAGGCTTCTAATATTTAAATAAGGGATTTATTATTTAGAATCTTTGGCAGCTGGTGGGCAAGCAACATTTTTGTAAATAGGACCACTAATTTATGGGCCTAACAATGGATTTAGGAACCTAACTTCAGGCAGCAATTTTTTTCAAAATATTGCCCTAAATGTTTAAAACCTTATAGACACAATACTAAATCATCCCCTTCACTTACGAACCGCTCCATCTTCTCTGTAGCTTATATCAGCTGCAGATGGCCAATGAGCATGCAGGCGTTTTGAAAATGTGGCACAACACAATCAAAATGATCATATCTTTTCTGTGCAAATGCATACATTTGTCATATTAATTCACACAGGGAATATCTAAAACAAAGTATATTATTCTCTACTCCCTTTTCTACTTCCTTTCCTTCTGTCCTTTCTTGCCACACCTATACCCCTTTTTCTCTGAAGGATAGACAAATACTAAAGGATAAGTCAAGTACCAAAATCATTAATTTGCATATGCAAATTAGAAGGCTTGCTCACATTTTTTCCCCCTTCCCAGTCCAATGACAGAAAATCTATAGTAGAAACAAAATTGCCTGCCTCCGGGTCTGCAATAACTCAGATTCCAAACTCATAATAAGAATGCATGCCTCAGCTCAGGCAATTGGCCTCTGCTTCATGCCCAATCTACTCCAAATTAACAAACCAGGAAAATACCAGACTAAATGCTGCTTTCTCCCCTCTCCAGAATAAGTTCTTTCTTATCAAAAAGGTGTCCTTACTTCAATGGTGTCCCTTGCCATAAAAGTTAGTTTTAAGAAACAAAAAATTGGCTACTTTGGGATTACCACACAATCTATGGTCTGAGGATATTAAACACTATGTACATTTATTGTTGTTAGTATTATTGATTTTAACTTTTTACTATTAACAACAGTGACATTGATATAAACATCTCAAACACATACTGTGGCAAGGAGAATGCTGCTGAAGACCCAGGACTGCGAAGTAATGCCATGACTTACATAAATGAATGTAATTCTGAAAAAATGTTCCCCCCTCAGATTTCTCCTAGTCTGAAATTGAGCTATTCAGCATAGCACAATGTTGGTGGCAGTGCAGAGTCACCAGCCTTCCCTGAGCTGCCCAGTATGCAGTGAGACTGCACAGGTTGCACCATTCTTTTTCATTGTGTCTACTCCATGGGCCAGTGCAGAAGGAGGTAAGACCTAGGTCTTGCCTCCTCCCTTCCCATTAAATAGTGGTGTGTGACCTTGGGGGTCCACAATAGGATCAAGAATGAACCACAACAGGGCATGGGGATGATGTGGGTAAGCTCCTTGAATGCTTTTCCCAACACGCCCCACATCCTCTCCTCTCTCCACCCCCCCCAACCCCACCTCACAACGTGGCCCTGAATCAGTCTAGAAGCCTGGAAAAATAATCACTGCTACATTGAGAATTATCAGACATTCTGCTTCAAATGACAGAGCTGACTTCTCACACATGGAAAATGCATTTATTGGATTTAAAAAACTGATGTTAGTTTTTGTAAGTGTTTGCAGTGAGATTTGTAAAATATGTACTACATGGTTTGGTTCATTTCTGTCCTGCTTTTTATACCACATTTGAGCCCTGTGCAGGACTAGTAGAGAGCCCTGAAGTGGGACTGGGATCCCAGAGGTCCCGCAGGACTTGTCGCCATAATAGTGGGAGCAGGAGGGAGCAGAATTAAAAAAAGTTCCGTGCAGGATTCCATACCACACCCACCATTGTTGCATTTTCCAAGGAACTATCAATGGTACCATGGGTACTGGATTTTTTGGGGCCCATGCAGATCCCTGAAGCAGCTTCATTAAAATACAATAACTTGAAGTAGGACATACTTAGAGCTACTCAAGTTACTTTTGAAAAGTCATTATGTGCTGTTTCCCTCGGAGCTCTAGTTCTGTCTGGGATTTCACTGAACTTGACCTTGTAGTTACCCTTCCATGAGAACTTCTCCCTTCCTATTAGATCTCTGCCATGACATTGCACAGTCATTTACACCTGTGTCAAGTCTTTCTAAAATGCTAACTTCTCAGAACGGTAACATTTTGCACTCACTTTGTTCATGCTTCCCACAGGTTTAAATGTGTACATAAGGTGCAAGACAGTCGAGAATGAAGCTGTTCAGTCAAAGAGTGAGAAGAAATTCGTACAAAATTGATTCAGAACTGAGTTCCTCTGTCCTTAGTTCTGAAAATTTTAACATTGACCCTCACACATCAGACAGGTTGGCATTATAGAGAATGAAAATCTACACTATAGTTAAGTAACTTTTGTAACTCTATTGCACAATCTACAGGGACACATTCCAGTTCTTAATTTCTTCTCATACCTTCTTTTTTCTAGTGCTTGATCTTGCACAAGGCCCTCAAAACAATGCAAATGATGTTTTAATATTGCACATGAGAGATTTCGCAATTTTTCAATGACAAGTCTGGAAAGTCACAGTAGAATTTGATAATAAATGAACGCAGATTAGACCTCAGCAGCACAGGTTTGCAGTAAGCTTTTTCCTCTTACTGATGTCTGATTAGCACTTAAATTGCTTCACACCATTAGTTGCCTAGGATTTAGTGATCATTAGTGGGCCTAAAAATGAGCAAGATAAAAGGAAACTTTGTTTTCAATTCAGGGGATGGTTTACTTTTTCTATGCAGGGTCATTTACAGCTAAAGAGGTGTGTGATACTGATTAGAGTTTAGTTTTATGCATTGTTATATTCTGTTATGAATATTTATAGCAGTTTTGAGTTAGGTAGGGTAGTCATCATTTTCTGTCCTCACCTGTGCCCAGTTAAGTGGCCTCCACATTCCATTTCAAAGGCAACTGCATTTTGGTACTGTGTAGCATATCTACGTATACATACATACAGAGTACGCCAATATATACATAAACATGATGGTGTGGTAGAGCTGGATGGGTTTAGGACAGGGCTAGCCTTACCATGAGGAGAACTGAGGTGGCTGCCCCAGGTGCCAGACTGTGTGTGTGTGTGTGTGTGTGTGTGTGTGTGTGAGAGAGAGAGAGAGAGAGAGAGAGAGAGAGAGAGCAGGGTGGGCACTAGGACCCAGAGTGTAGAAAATTGTGTCTGCTGCTGGTGCATATGTATTCTCTCCGCTCTAGATGCACAGACATGTTGTGTTGTGCTGGAGGAAGGAGGGCACAAGAGACATAACAGGCAGGCAGGAGAAAAGGTGAGAGGGAATAACAGAAAGCAGCAGGAGCTGCAGGGAAAGAGAGGAGGAGGACCCTCTTATGTACCTCTCTAGTACCCCCAGGAGCCTAGACTGATTAACACCAGCTTCTCAGGGAGCTTCCTGTTTCCTGATGCTTCCCTGAACACACTTGAGGAGAACAGGCAGTCAATGGAAGTAATAGGAGCCAGTTAGGCCCTTAAGACGCTGATATCTTCCCTCACTCAGGCCCTGCTACCAGCCTGCTTATTTCTCCCCTTCTATTGAGTGTTGAGAGCTGCTATAGCTGGCACAAAACAGCAGTCATGAATGAAAGAAGAAAACGCCCCTCTGGGGCAGCATTCAGAAAAAGAAAGAAAGCAAAGGAAGCTTTTCTATCTAAGCAGGAAGGAGCTCTTCTGAGATACATAGACACAAATGTTCACGGTGAGCCTTCCAGCCCCAGTGAATATGTGAGTGGTGAGGAGATGCCTGATCTTCCAGTTAGTCAGAGTGCAGCTGACCTGGCAGCTACTGCAGCATCCATATCTCCATCTCAAATGGATGTAACCATGCACATTCCTGAAGAAAAGTGTAGATCAGAGAAGAGTGTGCTGGAGGCACAAGAAACAGCTGCTGCTGAGTTTAGTTCCTTATGTCCAGGACTGTGTACCCACTTGAGCAGTAGCCTGAGGGACTTCCTTGTACTGCATGAACCACAGCAAGTGAAAAACTTCATGTTCCCCAAAGACAATGAAAATAGAAGTTTCCATCCAACACATTACTGGCATGAAATCCCCAATGGTGACAAAGTGGAAAGGCCACGGCTTATGTACTCAGAAACCCAGAATGCTGCATGTTTTTGTTGCAAACTCTTCCAGTCTGTAAAAAGCAACAGAGGGTCCTGTGGCACCTTTGAGACTAACAGAAGTATTGGGAGCATAAGCTTTCGTGGGTAAGAACCTCACTTCTTCAGATGCAAGTGAAGAAGTGAGGTTCTTACCCACGAAAGCTTATGCTCCCAATACTTCTGTTAGTCTCAAAGGTGCCACAGGACCCTCTGTTGCTTTTTACAGACTGGAAGAGTTTGCAACAAAAACATGCAGCATTCTGGGTTTCTGAGTACATAAGCCGTGGCCTTTCCACTTTGTCACCATTGGGGATTTCATGCCAGTAATGTGTTGGATGGAAACTTCTATTTTCATTGTCTTTGGGGAACATGAAGTTTTTCACTTGCTGTGGTTCATGCAGTACAAGGAAGTCCCTCAGGCTACTGCTCAAGTGGGTACACAGTCCTGGACATAAGGAACTAAACTCAGCAGCAGCTGTTTNNNNATCAGAGGGGTAGCCGTGTTAGTCTGAATCTGTAAAAAGCAACAGAGGGTCCTGTGGCACCTTTGAGACTAACAGAAGTATTGGGAGCATAAGCTTTCGTGGGTAAGAACCTCACTTCTTCACTTGCATCTGAAGAAGTGAGGTTCTTACCCACGAAAGCTTATGCTCCCAATACTTCTGTTAGTCTCAAAGGTGCCACAGGACCCTCTGTTGCTTTTTACAGATTCAGACTAACACGGCTACCCCTCTGATACTCTTCCAGTCTGATGTTCCAGCCACACTGAGTTCTACAGGAACAAAGGACTAGAAAAATCTGGCTAGAAATCTGGCATTCCATGAAAAGGCAGCAAATCACCAGAGAGCATTCCATAGGTGGAAAGAGCCTGAGATGAGACTAAGGTTAAAGGCCACCATAGATGATCAGCATCAAGAGAAGATTGCATCAGAGTCTCTTTCCTGGCAAAATCTTCTGAAAAGGCTCATTGCCATTGTGAGAATGCTTGCTACCCAAAACCTAGCACTGCATGGCACTTCAGATCAGCTGTATGTTCCAAACAATGGAAACTTCCTTAAAATTGTGGAGCTGATGGCTGAGTTTGATGCTGTACTCCAGGAGCATCTAAGAAGAATCACCACCCAAGAAATGTACACACACCACTACCTTGGAAAAACAATTCAAAATTAGATCATACAGTTACCGGCAACAAAAAGTCAAACAGAAGATTGTGGCAGATCTGAAGTCAGCAAGATATTACTCTATTCTGGACTGCATACCTGACATCAGCCATATGGAACAAATTACTTTAATGGTGTGTTTTGTAACAACAACAGAACCTAGTGAAAATGTCCCTGCAATGGTAACTGTCAGAGAGCATTTTCTAGAATGTATTGACATTGATGATACTACAGGAACTGGTATGACAAATGTGCTTCTTAGAAAGCTGGAAGATACAGGAATTGCAATAGCTGACATGAGAGGTCAGGGCTACAATAATGATGCCAACATGAGAGGAGTGCAGACACGGATCCGAGAGTTAAACCCTCGAGCTTTTTTTGTCCCAGGCAGTTCTCATTCATTGAACTTAGTGGTCAGTGATGCAGCATCAGCTTCTAGTGAGGCTGCTGAATTTTTTAATGTAATTCAAAGCATCTATGTATTTTTCTCTGCATCAACTCATCGATGGCAAATTTTGAAGCAACATCTGGAAACATCCTCTCTGACACTGAAACCACTGAGTGCCACATGAGTAGAGGTGATAAAGCCTATCAAACAGCAAATTGGGAAGATAGATGATGCCATAGTTGCCATTATGGAGGATAATGCTATGACAGGAACTGTTCGTGGGAGAACAGTGACAGCGGAAAATGGAATCACCAGAAACATACATAACTTCAAATTTCTGTGTGGCTTAATGTTGTGGCATGACATACTGTTTGAAATAAATGTTGTAAGCAAGAGACTCCAAGGTGTTGACCTTGATATATCTGGAGCAATAGAACAACTGGACAAAACAAAGTCATACCGACAGTCTTACCGGTCAGATGAGGGATTTCAAAACATTCTGAAGAGTGCACAGAAGTTGGCAGAGGAACTTCACACTGAAGCTATTTTCCCACCCATTCAAGAGGCACCGAAGAAGACGACATTTTGATTACGAGGCATGGGATAATCCCATAAGAGACCCCAAACAACAATTCAGAGTTGAATTTTTTAACCAGGTGCTAAATTGTGCAATACAGTCAGTTGAAGAACGTTTCATGCAGCTCAAGGAACACAGCAGTATATTTGGGATGTTGTATGATATTCCAAAACTCCTCACTATACTTGAAGACCTACACCAGCAATGCAGGGCACTAGAGACAGTGTTGACACATGATGACATGCGCGATATTGATGTGAGTGATTTAGGGGATGAACTGAAAGCCCTTTCAAGATACATTTCAGCAGGATCAACTCCAAAAGCTGTTCTGGAATATCTGTGCACAAATAAGAAGAACCACCCTCTTTCCAAATGCTTTTGCTGCTCTGCGCATACTTCTAACACTTCCTGTAATAGTTGCCAGTGGAGAATGCAGCTTCTCCAAGCTAAAGTTAATAAACACACATCTGCGCTCCACAATGACACAGGAGAGGTTGGTCAGCCTTGCAACCATCTCAATAGAGGATGAACTGGCCGAGACTGTGGACTGTCAGGAAGCAGTTCAGATCTTTGCAACCAAGAAGGCATGGAAAGCACCACTTTGATTATTCAAACAGATAAAAATGCCAGTGTTTACTATGCAGACAAGAAAAGTTACAGTTGCTGTTCAGGCATTTGAAAGTTAAGTGTTACTTAAAATTTTTGAACAAGGCATTTTAAGTTGTTAGTTCTCCTTCATTGGGGTAGGTAGCAGAGCAGTACCATGAGAGGAGTAGAATAGGAAGAAGGCAGAACTGAGACCTTTCAAAGTTTTGGCCCAAGCGAGGGGGCATAGGGACCTCATTTGAGCTCCCCTCATCAGGTGCCAAAATGTTGTGGGCCGGCCCTGGTTTAGGATGGCTGTATTATTCAAAAGCAACAAAACTACAAGGTATACAAGTAATTCCAAACTCTTACCTTAAAACCTTTATATCACTCCATGCCATCACATATTCTGTCACCTATTCTGAAGAAATGCTAGTTTAGGTATGTTTTAGGGAGTCTTAAAATATATGTTGCTGACATTAGTTTTTGTATGCCTCTGCTTGAAATTGAGTACTATGACTCCAACTTATATAGGCTCAGAGGAAAAGGAAAAGGCTGTAATGAATACATTTTATCTACCTTCTTAAAAAAATCTATAATTGCTTTTCAGTGTATAACTTAATTTATCCTTTTCAAGTTCTCATGCTGTGCCCATCAGCATTGTACCAGAAGACCTTCTAGATGTAATATTAAACACTGAGTCT
Source organism: Trachemys scripta elegans (assembly GCF_013100865.1). Lineage (NCBI taxonomy): Eukaryota > Metazoa > Chordata > Testudines > Emydidae > Trachemys > Trachemys scripta. The sequence goes on from NC_048298.1 coordinate 220,259,495, forward strand.
AATATCTATCTAACTAGGTTCTTATCTCCTCTTCCATTTTTCCTCCATCCCAACAGAAAAGTTGAATATATAGCATGTGGGCTTGTGCAGGGTTTGTTACTTGGAATAGGAGGCAAGGTCAAATAAGTGCACCTAACATTTGGACTGATCATAGTGGTAGTATATATAGTTATACATTTATATAAGACTTATCTCTTCACTTGTAGATATGGAATTACTTTACAAAGGAAGAGAAAAATTAATTTGAGTGGAGAAAGCATGACATAGACGGGAAGCATCTTGTCTTAAATCACACAACAGATGAGTGTTAGACTCAGGAACAGAATTCACAGCTCATGTCTTCCAGGTTAATGCATGGACCATGTTGCCTCCTGCATGCAGAAACATACGTGATTTTTTGAAGGATGTGGATTACTCTCACATATGTATGGTTTTATGACCCTTCTGTAAAGACCTAGTTGATAAAAGGAATGAGAAAAGGAACAATGCATAATTATTTCCTTTTTTAACTTGTACAGTTTCAAAAGAAACAAACTTCCTTGCAGCTGAATTCCCTTTAGAAACCTTTATACTGTTGATGTTTCATATCCTTTCTAAAAAAAGAAAACAGACTCTGAATGTTACTAGCAAGTCGTTTATTTCTTGATGAAAGATATTGACTTGTGTTTTCAGTTAGGGACGTACTGTATCCTGGTGAAAGAAAGCAGTAAGGAGAATTTGTGATGTTCGTCACAGCAGTTCAGTCCCTAGAAGGACTGCAGCTGGAAAATTATGTAGAACTTTGAAACTTGCTTGAAATAGCAATTTCTGTATGTTAATTGTTTTCCTTTTAAGAAGTTGAGGAAGTGATTGTTCAATAATTGGAAGGAGTTCTAGGAAGTGATAACATGCCAAGTCTACTGCAGTGGGTTGGCACGTGATGTTTGGTTCAGTAATTGATACATATCTTTATGATATTGCTGGTCACTTGGAGGAACAAATGGAAGCACATGTGGACATGTTAACATTCTATTAATATGCCTTTTCTGTATGGTTTGAAGAGAGGTTTCCTCAGATCCTGACCTCCTTGTGGTTTTATACTTTTGCAGTTGTAAAATAAAAGGAACATTTCACACCCATCATATTCAGAAAAAAAAATCCCATCCCACCCCTCGACTTTAGCTGAGGTCAACCAGTACTCAGTTGACTAACCCTGTAGGTACATGAAATCCTTCTTTATTGTTTCACAGTACCCTAGAAAATAAAGGACAAGTCAGGCTGTGATAAAACCTGGAAACATGTAGTTCTGCCATATGATAAATATGTGTCTTGCTGAGAAGTCTTTTTCTTGGGTTGCCACCTTGACGTGGTGAAGAAGCTTGCATATATTTAAGACCCTAAGAGCGATGCCATCTGGAGTCCTGTACTCCTGGTAGGGTCACCCAGGGTGATAAGGTCGAAAGCGAGGTAGCAGACAAAGTGTAGCCCAATACAACACAACCCAGTGTAAGACTTCAATGGCAGAACAGGCAGATGAAGCAGGATCACCTCTCAACAGCTGCAAAGGCAGACAAAGGCTGCAATGGAGGAGAAATCCCTGGTCATCTTGGACCTCCTTGCCACCGGACACAGGTGCCTCTTCTGCCAAGATTTGTGTGCAATAGCTCCCCACGTTAAACTACTCATACACAGGCTTCTTTCACAGGAAGAACATTTTCCCCACCCCACCCATAAAAGTCCTGCAGAGATGGGCAAGTCGTGACGGGGATAGGTGAAGTGATCACCAGGAGTCCCTAGTCACAGACCCACACGCTAGGCGGTGACCAGAAGATGGTCATCATGTGCCCCTGAACTGGGTGGGCTGGGGGCATTTTTGGAAGCAGCAGTCATAACTGAGCAGGCCTTTTTAGGAACCCCTCTGCTCACCCCATATGGGAAGGGGTTAGAAAAAGTGCCCCAGATGTAGGCTATCCCACCATACCTGACTGGATAACCATGTCCAAAGGGTTCACTCCCAACGAAGTCGAAAAACAAATATGTTACTTGCAACTTGGAATGTCTGTACCCTACTAGCCAAATCAAAAAGTGAAAGTCCTAAACACAGAAAAGCAATTGTTGTTCGAGACTCTCAAGGTACAACATCAACACCACTGCTCTCAGTGAAACAAGACGTGCAGATGAAGGCCACTTGAGGTAAGAGGGCAGGGGTTACACTTTCTTCTGGAAAGGAAAACCAGCAAGTGACAGGCGAATACACGGTGTTGGCTTTGCAATCAAAAACCTTCTACTCAACCTCCTGAGTGAGATACCTGTCAGAATCAATGAGCACCTTATGACCGCTGCATTCAATTGGTCAATAAGTCATTTGCCATTATCATCAGTGCATATGCACCAACTCTTGATGCTGAAGAAGAACAGAAAGAATCCTTCTATACTGACCTTAATAAAATTTTGTCATCCATTCAAAAATAGATAAGATAATCCTCTTCGGGGACATTAATGCAAGTGTTGGCTGAGATTCTAACATATAGAGTAGTACCATTGGGAAGGAAGAAGTGGGCAAGACCACTTCCAATGGCATCCTTCTACTCAGCAAATGTGCAGAGCATAACCTTGTGATCACAAACACAATCTTCAAACAAATCAACAAGTACAAAACAACTTGGCAACACCCCCGCTTAAAACAGTGGCACCTCCTAGACTGTCATTTTAAGAATACAGGATCTAAGAGATGTCCAAATCACCCATGTCATGAGAGGAGCCGATGATTACTAGACTGACCACCACCTGGTGAGGTCCGTCATGTCCATCAGGATTGCACCAAAACATAGAAAGCAATCCAAATCATACAGATGGCATTACAACATCTAAAGACTTCAGTCCTCAGTACAGCAAGAGAACTTCCAAACACTCCTCAGTGAAAAGCTGGCCATATGCACACCTAGAAATGACAACATAAGTGTGAAAGAAGACTGGGAAACCCTGAAACAGACCATGCATGAGGTTTGCGAGGAATCCATTGGCCTTGCTACCTACTGCCATCAGGACTGGCATTTGACAACAACAACATTGAGATTGCAGCCCTTTAGGACTAGAAGAGAAAAGTTTTCTGCGACTGGCAAAAACAACCACTATCCAGTCAGAAGCAGAACTCTTTCCATCAACTCAAAGCTGAGTTTCAAAGGAGGATCCAAGAAATCAAAAACAAATGGTGCGAAGACAAAGCAAAAGAAATGCAAACATTCGCTGACAGACATGATATGTGGAGTTTTTTTTGTGAGACAAAGACCCTGTATGGACCAAGCTCATGTGGCCTCAGATCTCTGAGATCCAAAGATGGTAGTACCCTTCAAAGATAATGAATCCATTAAATAGTGCTGGAAGGAACACGATCAAAAGCTTCTAAATTTGAGACTGATGACACCATCGACTATATCCCCCAGCACCCAATCTGGGAAACTCTTGCCAACTCATCATCACCTGAGGAGGTCTTCAAAGCAATGAAACAAATGAAGAACAATAAAGCACCAGGTCCCGATGGCATACTAGCTGAAGAATTGAAAGTGAAGGGAGAAACACTGACTAACAAGTTTCACTTGCTGCTCCTCAAAATCTGGTGCACCGAAGAAATCCCTGCCAACATACATAATGCTAACATCTTCACCATTTTCAAAAAGGGAGATAGGGACAACTGTGGCAACTATCAAGGCATTACCCTCCTCCCCATCGCTGGGAAGATTCTTTCTAGAATCTTATTGAATCGCCTGCTCCCTCTTGCAGAGGAAGTACTTCCAGAGTCCCAGTGCGGCTTCAGACCATCACGAGGCACAACCGACATGATTTTTGCAGCCAGAAAGATCCAGGAAAAATGTCAAGAACAACACCAGGAACTGTATATGGCCTTTATCAATCTGACCAAAGCCTTCAACTCTGTCAACTTTGAGGCTCTGTGGAAAATAATGTGAAAGTTTGGCTGCTCAAGCAAATTTATCACCATTGTAAGATTCCTCCATGACCAGATGACTGCCTCCATCCTGTGCAGTGGCTCTACCTCTGAGCCATTTGTCATCCGAATTGGTGTAAAACAAGGTTGTGTACTGGCACCCACCCTTTTCTCCATTTTCTTAGCAGCTATGAAAACATTAACCCATTGACATCCAATATTGGATTGACAACAACCTCTTCAACCTTTCTCATCTCCATGCCACAACTAAAGTAATATTGGCAACAATAATCCAACTCCAATACATAGTTGATTGTGCTTTAGTTGCACACTCAAAGGGGGATCTACAAACAGCCTCTAATTGCTTCTCTGAAGCTTATAAAAGCCTAGGGCTAACTCTGAACATTAGCAAAACAAAAGTTATCTACCAGCCAAACCCCCCGTCAATCATCAGACCCAGCAAGGAAGATCTACATTGACAAAGAAGAACTGTAAAATGTAGAAAACATTGCCTATCTTGGCAGCCATCTTGTACAGAGGACAGATTCAGCACAGAATTGGCTGTACCAGCCTTGCCTTTGGCAGACTGTCTCACTGGGTGTTCAACAATCATAACATCAGAACACATACAAGACTTTTAGTTTACAAAGCGGTGGTAAGTTAATCCCAATGCTCCTCTACAGCTGTGAGACTCGGGTGACCTACAGAAAACACCTGAAAAACCTGGAACACCAGCACCAGCACTTTCCTCGGAAGATCCTCAACATAAAGTGGGAGGACCATTGCACTAATGTCAGTGTCCTCACAGAGGCCAACATCTTCAGTGTTGAGGCCTGATTATCCAGCACCAGCTGAGGTGGAGTGGGTACTGTGTGCGCCTGCTTGATGTATGCTTACCAAAACAACCGTTGTATGCCCAGCTCACCAAAGGAGAAAGGAAATGGGGAGGCCAAAAGAAATGCTTTAAAGTCACCCTCAAGATAAATATCAAGAGATGTGGCATCGACACCACACAGTGGAAGACAGCAGTCCAGGATAGGGGTAACTGGTGAAGACTTGTCAGAGAGCTAATGTCCACTTTTGAGAAAAATTGTCTTGCCCTGGTCACAAAAAAACACCAGAAAAGAAAGAAAGACAACTGTCATGCAGCAATCATGGCCCAACACTGTCTTCTAACACCACCTGCAATGTCTGCCAATGAGCCTGTGTCTCAAGGATTGGTCTCTTCAGTCACCAAAGGACCCTTGAAATATAAAACCCGTGAAAGAGATCATCCTCGACCTCGAAGAATTGCTGACGACGGCCGGGAAGTAAACCATCAAAACCTCATAGATCTTGAAGGTGAACAGCACAGGACAAAAATCTATGAAAATTTACCAAAGATATCTGAATACCAATAGAAAGAGAGAGAATGAAAGAGAAAATGTATGTATACACATATATGCACGCTATTTGGAAGCTGGGTGAAGTCTGGACCTGGGTTTGATCTGAACTTTGTGACTCGGGCCCTTTAGAGTTTAGGAGGGAACTTTCAGCCAAGGCTCTCCCCAGCCTCCACATGTGCACACACTGAAAATGTGTAATATATGCATGAGCCTTTTAAATATTGTAACACCTGCTTGCAAACAGGTGTGGAAATTTGCACCCACCAAATCCACTGACCCTTGTGTTAGAATGCTCACACTGTTCATGCAGGTGTTGGCACTTAGAAAATCCAGGTGCAAGTTTGTACATGTGCAAGAAAGACTAAGATCTTAACAGGATCTCAAATGATAGCTGGGTGCGAGAGATTTGAGATGGTCTGTGCCTTGTGAAAGAGTGAGGAGCAGGGCTGAAGACATATCCTTTGGGGAAAGGGAAGTAGGAAAGAACAGGAGGAAAAAGAGTTGCAAAATTGTTTGCCTAGGTAATATGAAATCATGATGAAAGAAAAGCTCTGTGTTTTTTTAATTCTATCGAGCTAATTGGAAATCATAGATATCCCTTCCCAAACTATTATTTTGTTTAATAGTTACTATAACAACTCTGGATATCCCTGTTATATATGTCCAAGCCTTTTTTGAATCATTATAAGCCATTGACTTCAATGATCAGGCTGACAATGAGTTCCAACTGTTTAATCATTTGTTTTGTGGGAAAAATCCATCCTTTCATCAATTTTAAATTCATTCATGTCCTCTGACCCAAGTATTCTGAGAGAGGGTGAACATCAACATTTAATCTACCTTTCCTGTACCATTCATCAGTGGTGGTAATGTCCCAGATCCACATTCCTGACTGCTTGATAATTTCATTTGAATGTTCCATGTATCTGTTGGCACCATCATGTTCTACAGACAGCTATATTAATTATATAATTAAAATAAATATTAATATTCTATGGTATTACATATAGCTGACTGTAGAATATGATGGTGTTCTGTACTAGAAGTTCTGCCTCTGGTCATAGGAAATACAGATTCCTCTTTCTGCAGCTGGACAGGCCTGTGCTACAAAGTGTTAGTGATGATGTTGCAGGCATCAATGTCAGCCCTAAAACCGCAGAACATCAATAGCAGGGAAAACATGCAAGATATAACCATGGTTAACTAATTGCAACAGTTCTCTTCTAGAAGCAGAACATGAGAGACTGATCTTGTATGTCCTTCAAATGTATCATGTACACAGCAAAATTCCAAGTTACTTTCAAACATGGAAAGGAAATGTTTTCCAGTTACTATGTATTTACTCTATGCCATTGGTGATGATGTGCATGGTGCTAACCCTCATTCATTGAAGTTGTCTGCTTGTGACTGTAATTTGAAGGCTTTTAGAGCAAAAGCTTTTAGGTGGTCAGCACACCTGTCTCCACAGGCATAAAAGATCCATGATAAAAAAGCTACATGTGTGTAAGTCAAAGTCCTTTGATTACTTCATTAGGCACCATAGTGCTGTCATTATCTTTCATAGCCAAGAAAACACTATGCTTAATTTTCTAGTTGCATAAAGATTTGATTTGATTTAATTTAAGAAGATGAAAGCTGTCTGTGTTAAAGGTTAGCCACCTCTATTTAAACGAAATTTCTCTTCCTAGTATTGCTACCATCATTACAAAGACAAAATATAGAGCAAAAACCACTATTGTAAAATCCGTGGTTAATTGTAACATGCCACAATGTCTCTTCTGCAGTTACCTTTTAATTGTTGAACAAGGTGCAATAATTAAATCTTGAATGTAAAACCCTTAGTTTAGAATGTGCTGTTTGTTAAAGGAAAAAAGCATTGTAGAGAATGTAAGAACTATTTTTTAAAGGTGGAAAATTATTTTTTCTTTAATCCAATACCTCTGAAAAATGAGTGAATGTTCCCTCGATTTACTTGCCTGAATAGACTTAGCAGTATTCTTTTAATTTTTGCCTGCTTCAGAGAGATCATTTGCAATGTCTGCGACAAAGACTGAATTGAGTATTATGTTCATTTAACAGTGAGTCTGTGTCAATGTAATCCTGGTGTCTGCAGCTTGAACACAGACCACAAGAAAAAGAATGTAAATAGAGATACATTTAAGGAATCACAAGTACAAAATATTCCAGGTCTCAGGCTGAAATGGTAATACATCCCCTAATTCTATCTATTCAAACCTTCACTGCTTATAAGGATCGATAAAAGACCATCAGTTCAAGTATAAGATATTAAAATATTAATTATTTATAAAAACTAAGGCAAATTTTTCAAATATAGGTGCCTAAACTTAGGCTCCTAAATCCATATGTCAGCTTCTGTGGTAGAATTTAAGAGTGTTTGGCATTGCTCTAACTCTATTCCCGCTGACTTCAATAGGAGCAAAGCCAGGCCAATGATGAGCACTTCTGAATATCCCTGCTTCTAAAGCCAATGTTAGATTCTGATTGCTCAGGACTTTTGCAAATCAGGCCATTTGTTTAAGTGTTTAAAGGCACCTTAAACAAATAATAATTTTGACCTTCATTGTAACTTGTTCTTGTTGTAAAATGTGAGTGATATATTGGCCTAAATGACTTAAAATAAATATGTATTCCTTTTTGTGCACCAATGGTCTGAAAGCATGAGTGATATTACAAGAAAGATGGTATGTGTGTTTTTCTGGTTTCATGAGAATGTAGAAAATATTGAAAGTCTCACAAGGAAGTCCTATATTTACAAGATTTTTAGGCCAAATTTGTAGATAACTTGAATTGTTATTAGATACTTCTACAAACCAAACTTCAGACTTTTGATATTGATATTTGTCCATCTAGCTAGTTAAAATATTGGTGTATTCCTGGATTAAATTAGGACATGCAAAATCTTTTTTAGTTAAACCTAAGAGCTGTATTGAGTCTTATTTAATGTGTATATATTTTTTCTTTGTTACAAAAGTGTGTTGATTAAAAATATAATCCCACACTGAAGCATTTAATTGTTTTAAATATTTCAGCAGAAAAATGTATTCCATTGAGACTGTATCAAGCCTGATAAAGGTATTAGTGACAAAAATGTATGAAGCCTGATAATGACATTGCTAATAAAAAAAAACCCATTTGCATTGCTATTTTAAACAAGACACTTCTACTGACAGTATATCAGGGTTCTTAAGACTTAGTACACCTTCAATGGTCCTGTTATAATGCAGATCTTACCATGAAAAACCACAGTGATATCCACTCAGTGCCTTGTTTCAGAAGCAGATTTGTTTTTCCAGCATTTGCAATTAAAAAACATCATCTTAAAAAGGGAGCAGAACAACTCACTTGTTGGCAGACCAGGGAAGAGAATAGACCTTCAACCAGTGTTCCCTCTATTTTTTCACATCCATGTGCGGAATCAGTTTTGTTATGTGCATCAGTATGGAGGTGATGTATGGTGGAGGTGGGGCCGAGGGGTTCAGAGTGTGAGAGGGGACTCAGGGCTGGGGCAGAGCGTTGGGGGAGGGGGGATGGCTCCGGGATGGGGTTGGGGATGAAGGGATTGGGGTACAGGAGGGAGCTCAGCACTAAGGCAGAGTGTTGGGATGTGGGGGTTGATGGCTCTGGCAAGGGGTGTGGACTCTGGGGTGGGGCTGGGGATGAGGGGTTCAGGGTGGGGGAAGGGGTTCAGGGCTGGGGCAGAGGGTTGAGGTGCAGAGGGGTGCAAGTTCTGAGGTGGGGTCAGGGATGAGCCAGGCCAGGTGAGGGGGCCTCTCCCTGGCCATGGCAGCTCCAGTGGACTGGGCCAGCTAGGGCAGGGTCTCCTCTCCCCGGACGCGGCAGTTCTGGCGGGCCTGGGCTGGGCTGGGCCAGGGAGGGGCTAACTGACGAGGATGGTGATAGTGATTCTAAAATGCTCAGGGAGATTTGAGAGGCTATTAAAATAAAAAACTCAATAATAATGGGGGATTTCAACTATCCCCATATTGACTGGGTACATGTCACCTCAGGATGGGATGCATAAATAAAGTTTCTTGACACCTTAAATGATTGCATCTTGGAGCAGCTACTTCTGGAACCCACAAGAGGCGAGGGAATTCTTTATTTAGTCCTAAGTGGAGCACAGGATCAGGTCCAAGAGGTGCATATAGCTGGACCGCTTGGTAATAGTGACGATAATATAATTAAATTTAACATCCCTGTGGTGGGGAAAACACCACAGCAGCCCAACATGGTAGCATTTAATTTCAGAAACGGGGAGTACACAAAAATGAGGAAGTTAGTTAAACAGAAATTAAAAGGTACTGCGCTGCAAGCTGCATGGAAAAATTTTAAAGACACCATAATAGAGGTCCAACTTAAATGTATACCCCAAATTAAAGAGAACCAAGAAAGTGCCACCGTGGCTAAACAACAAAGTAAAATAAGCAGTGAGTGGCAAAAAGGCATCCTTTAAAAAGTGGAAGTGAAATCCTAGTGAGGAAATAGAAAGGAACATTCACTCTGGCAAATTAAGTATAAAAATATAATTAGGAAGCCCAAAAAAGAATTTGAAGAACAGCTAGCCAAGGACTCAAAAAGTAATAGCAAAACATTTGTTTAATGACATCAGAAGCAGGAAGCCTGCTAAACAACCAGTGGGGCCACTGGACAACTGAGATGATAAAGGAGCACTCAAGGATGATAAGGCTATTGTGGAGAAACTAAATGAATTATTTGCATCGGTCTTCACGGTCGAGGATGTGATGGAGATTCCCAAACCTGAGCCATTCATTTTAGGTGACAAATCTGAGGAACTGTCCCAGATTGAGGTGTCATTAGAGGAGGATTTGGAAAAAAATTAATAAACTAAACAGTAATAAGTTACCAGGACCGGATGGTATTCACTCAAGCGTTCTGAAGGAACTCAAATGTGAAATTTCACAACTACTAACTGTAGACTGTAACCTGTCATTTAAATCAACTTCTGTATCAAATGACTGGAGGATAGCTAATGTGATGTCCATTTTTAAAAAGGGATCCAAAGGTGATCCTGACGATTACAGGCTGGTAAGCCTGACTTCTGTACCGGGCAAACTGGTTGAAACTATAGTAAAGAACAATATTGTCAGACATATAGATGAAAATAATTTGTTGGGGAAGAGTCAACATGGTTTTTGTAAAGGGAAAACCATGCTCGCCAATCTATTAGAATTCTTTGAGGGGGTCAACAAGAATATGGACAAGGAAGATCCAGTGGATATAGTGTACTTCGATTTTCAGAAAGTCTTTGACAAATTTCCTCACCAAAGGCTCTTAAGCGAAGTGAGCTGTCATGGGATAAGGGGAAGGTCCTCTCATGGATTAGTAACTGGTTAAAAGATAGAAAACAAAGGGTAGAAATAAAAGGTCAGTTTGCAGAATGGAGAGAGGTAAATAGTGGTGTCCTCCAGGGATCTCTACTGGAGACGAGTTCTATTCAACATATTCATAAATGATATGGAAAACGGGGTAAACAGTGAGGTGGCAAAATCTGCAGATGATATAAAATTAAACAAGATATTTAAGTCCCAGGCAGACTACAAAAAACTACAAAGGGATCTCTCAAAACTAGGTGACTGGGCAACAAAATGGCAGATGAAATTCAATGTTGATAAATGCAAAGTAATGCACATTGGAAAACATACTCCAACTATACATATAAAATGATGGGATCTAAATTAGCTGTTACCACTCAAGAAAGAGATCTTGGAGTCATTGTGGATAGTTCTCTGAAAATACCTGCTCAATGTACAGCAGCAGTCAAAAACAAAAAAAAAGAATACTGGGAATCATTAAAAAAGGAATACATAATAAGACAGAGACAATATGATATTTTCTATGTAAATCCCTAGCCTCTGTTAGCCAGAAGCTGGGAATGAGCGACAGGGGATGGATCCCTTGATGATTACCTGATCCGTTCATTCCCTCTGGGACACCTGGCACTGGCCACTGTCAGAAGACAGGATACTGGATATCTTTGGTCTGACCCAGTATGGCCGTTTTATGTTCTTCTCTTCTTAATCTTCCAGCAATGGAGAGTTGTGTTACAAGTGATGATTAGTAGAGGGGAGATGTGAAAGGCCATGTCAATTGATAATAATGAACTCTGAGGAGCAACGCTTATGCTGAGTGTGTTCCTACTGCAGTTCTGAATGCATAACTAAACTGCGTTGTTCCTATATATTCCCCAGGCGGCATAATTATTTACTGATATACAGAAGCTATCCAGTCTCTAAGGCAACTGGCCATGGTTTTTGTTTTAATTTGCAGAACAGAACAACAGATCTATTAACAAGGTAAAACACTTATTTAACAAACATTTCTAATGATGTTCCGTGGTTTTGTCCTGCCCTGAGCATCCATTTAATCATGAGGGTGAAAAAACACTTTTTTGCATGAGAAATAATATTTTGCCAAACTCCTGAAGGCTTAACCACATACACTAAGGCTCAGCCACATACACTCTTCATTTGCAGGCATTCACATACATTATGCACACATAAGGAGGGGAGAAAAACCACACCAAGACACCAGCTCATATTTTTGGATTAGTTTTATGTACAATGTCTGATCACAATTCTCTCTGTAAAATGCTGATAACTGAATTTGGTTTGCATGCTTTTTTTTTTTGTACCTATGGTTGTCACCTCTAATAAGACAACAGGTTTGACCTAGCACTCATTGCTGTGACTGTACAGTAATGAATTGTTCCAGGCTGGTACAGTAAGCTAATAATATCATCCCACCTTTCTGCACTATATAAAAATGTTTCTGTGAGAATTTTGGAAAGCTTCACAGCAATCTAGAAAACTAAGTGAATTACCCTGAAAGAGGAAATCTATAAACTCACTTCTTGGTTTATCCAGGTAAGTGTCAGCAGCAGGAAATTTATGCAGCTGCATGGATGGACTGACTGCTGTATGAGAGAGGACAAGGGCTTGGGTAGCCCAATTAAGAGATGCAGCCTAGTGACTGCTTCAGTGACTGGAAAAATGTCAACAACAATTTCAGGTTACCCCTCTATAAACCAGTCAGCAATAGACTTTGGTTCAGCTATTGCTCCCTTACAGGTTTTTGGTTAAATTTACAAACAGCCAAACTGAACTGAGCCCTTCATTGTTTTTAAACAGATTCTCCATTGTATAACTGAAGGTTAATAGAAAATGCAAATTTCATGTGTGTAGCAAGTCCCTTTTAAAAACATCTGATCTTCTAAAGCACCTTTGTTTCAATTTCCTTACACGTAAAAGTGCATAGCATTCTCTCTAGAGATTTTGCAGACGCGAACCATTTGGTTATATATAGTTACGAAGATCAAAAATTGTAATACATTGTTGCTTAAAAATGTTACCCAAGTGGGAGGGTCTCAGATTTTATTTGACTATGATGATTCCCATTAATATGCTGTTTCAAAACAGCTTCTCCTCCAACAACAACAAAAAGAAAAATACCCCCCCCCCCCCCCCTTTTCTATTAAATTGCTGCTTGTAAAGGTAAAACATCTGAGGTCAGACTCTAGCAAGTACTGAGAAAACAATAGTCATTCCTCTTCCTCCAAAGAATGGGCACAGGTAAGTATGTTCTTCAAAAACAGCATTAAATTTATTTTATTTTTACTTTTACAAACTGTCCAGGGCTCCTATCTCAAGTTGCAGGTGCCCTTGTTAAATTTTCACAGAACTGATTCTCTTCTCTTGGTAATCCAGTGAAATCTTGTTCTTTTACTTAGTTCTGCTTCCACCATATACAGAAGCAACAAACTAGACCTTTCAGCAAAAGCAAAAATGAGGAAATATATCCCATTCTTCCCAAATGGCCCCTCAAACAATATTCTGTTTCCAAATCCCTTACGTAAATGATGAGCTACATATTGCCCAATAGAGAAACAAATCTTTGTTCTTTTAGATCAAGGACAGAGCAAGTTCAAAGGTTAAGACCCCAACAGTAAGCTTCTTTGTTATTTTCAGTGTTGCTGTAGCCATGTTGGTCCTAGGATATGAGAGACAAGATAGATGAGGTAATATTTTTGTGTCATGGGAGTTTCAGCCGCATTGCCTCTATTGAGATCACAACTGCAAAAGAGGTGATCAGCCCATAACAAACTCCACTCATGAAATCTACACCATTTAGGAGTAGGAATAAATTGTATGGGCAGCTTTGTGTAGTGTAATAGGTAGGTCAGGACAGCTATGTCTATAATTGTGTGCAGCACACATTCCTCCTCCTCCGGTCCCCCCACACTCAGAAACAGTGGCTAAACCCTGTTGTACCCTTCCAAGACAATTGCCTTGGGGACCTTGTAAAGTGAATTTGCAAATTTTCAGAGAAATCAGGTAGTATAGATACCTTCTATCATATACTATAGCAATACATTTTTTTTTGCAGGTTGCCTGCTATGTGCGTGAGAGGGCAACTTAAGACAAAGCTTGTCATTTTAGCTTCAGGTTTTAACTTACTGTAGCTACTAAAATATTTCCTTCTTTTGTTTTCTATATTGTTATTCATAGACCTTCTAGCTAGAACTATATATTTCCTGCAAGTATAGTATGCTGAACAACCATGCTGTCATGTGACGCGTCCAGAAGCACCACTTTGAAATTTTAACTGAACATATATCCCATCATCAACAAATGAGTCCTTTGATCAGTCATTTAGGCTGGACTTTACAAAGGAGCCAATGGCAGTTTGGCAACTAAATCCTTTAGACTCCTTTGAAAATCCCACCTTTTAAGAACAACTTTCATGCTGTTAAGAAAGAGTCAGTGGGTCAGCAAAATTCAGAAGAATGAGCACCGATATTGTTCTGTACATATTTGAGCCACCTCGTCTCCAGATTGCTGTCATTCATGCAGTTCCTGCTACAGTAACAGTTTAGTGCTACCTGAATCTTTCATTAGTTTCTCTGCTTTGGTGACAGACTGCACAGTCATTGTACTGTAGAAATTAAGTAATTGGATTTATCACCATCATTTTCGGGTGTATATGTGATGCAGAGAGCCTGTTCTAGCTTTCTTCACGTGTCATTTGCAAGATTATTAAACTAAATAAACTATTGTTTAGATAGAACAGCATGGAGATGTTTAATTTTAAGAATACTGAATCATTTACAGAAATGGCACTGTAGGTTGGTTGTTTGAGCATCAAAAGCCCAGTCTGCCAATTATCTGCTCTTTCTAGTAGTTTGGTATTTGAATTCTTACACCTGCTCCATTTTGTAGTGTCATAACTTCCCAGTGTGAATACAATACAAACACCATGCTCCGCTGGATTTTGTAATCATTTCTGCAGTCTAAATATGCTGGACTGCTACACTTAGCCACTGGGGGCAATGAGCAACATGTTTTGTCTATCAAAAATTCCCCTATGCTTCCTCTGCCAGCACCATTTATCAGAGTTCAGGGATGAACATTAGAAATGGAGACTAATAGCTCTCTCTCTGAATATGGAGAATATATCCCTTCAGTCTCATTATTTGAGGTTTAATTACATTGCAAATGCATACACAGACTCTGGGAGGCAAATAACAATCCTGTTGCTGAAGCCAAATGTCAAAGAATTTCCCTTATTTCTAGCACAACACAGAGGTTATGGAGGAGCTATCATCAGAAAGGGGCTGATTTCTTGGTTTTTTCCTTTTTGAGTTCTAAAAAGAGAGAATCTGGGAGTGGAAAAAAATTCAAATGTCTGGAAAATACAATAGACACTTGGTTCTGAGTAAGGCTGTGAGTTTCCATAACTTTCTGTGACCTCTGTGATTTCTGAAGTGGCCATCTCCCCCCAACAGCAGCAAGGATTTGGGTGGGGGGGCTCAGGGTTGGGGATTGGGGCATGGGTGCTGCTTACCTCAGGGGGGCTCCCCAGAAGTGGCGACATCCCTTGGTTCCTATGGGGAGGCATGGCCAGGGGCTCTGTGTGCTGCCTCTGCCTACAGGCACTGCCCTGGCAGCTCCCATTGGCCCCGATTCCCAGCCAATGGGAGCCGCGGAGTGGTGCTTGGAGAGGAGGCAGCATGCAGGCACCTAGGAGGTGAGGGATGTCACCGGGTCCAGGGAGGCATGGAGCTGGGTAAGGAGCCTGCCATCCCTGCCCCTGCAGAACCAGGGGGGATCCCAGGCCATGTGCCGCCACCTGCCCCCCCCCAGCACCAGCAGGAGTCGCAGCCCCCCCCAAGCACCCACAGGACCCTTGTACTATATCTTGGGGAGGGAGGTGGCCCAAGTCATGGATAGGCCTCGGGCCATGAATTTTTGTTTACTGCCTGTGACTTGTCCATGACTTTTACTGACAATACCCATGACTAAAATGTTGCCTTAGTTATGAGAAGACATTGGTCATTCTTGAGTGCTCACTAGACATGGGAGGAGGCATGCACATTCCCTATCTATCAGGATGCATGTGTGTGTCAGCAGAAAAAGAATCAAGGCACACACACAAAGACGATATACTTTCAGAACCTGCATAAATCAATCATGGCAGTCAGAGAGAGTCTGAGATACACAACTTCCAGGGAACACCTCTTCAGAATCTAGGCCTATATCCACAGAAGTCAATGAGAGTTTTGCCACTTACTTCAGTAGAAATGGGCTGTAGGCCCAACGAGAAAGGCTCCAAACTTGCAGTGAGCTTTGTGGAGAAGAACTCACTGTAACACTGGAGTTTATGCACACAAACCCACTGTCTAATCTGTACCAGACAGCTGCATGATAGAAGAAACTTGGGCCAAGGACACTGTTACTCTTACAATACATGTAGTGACCCATACTGTTCATTGATGGCAAGCCAGACCTCAGCTTTTAAGGTTGCCTCATTTAGTCGATAGCCTCTTTCTCTCCAAAACCCATCAACATTTTACCATAGATAGAAATATTTGTTAAAGAGATTTTGTTCGGCATTTCTAAGATGAGATAAGCTCAGTTTTCTCCTCTTCCATTTTTCTTCAACTTTGAAAACCTGGATTTCTGAGATTTACTCTAAAATTTCACAGACACATGTAACTTTAATCCACTGAATTATAACATTATAATAGAAACTGCAGTTGACTCTTAGCTACAGAGATATGGATTGAATGCTATTTTTCAGCAGTTCACAGGGAGAAAAAGGTGGATGGTATATTGCCCTTCATGACCACTAGGAAGTTAACTTTCATGTCATCATTCAGTACAATGCCAGGTTTATGTGTGAAGCACTGCCCCTTTGATCAGCATAAGTAAAGTTCATTATCTCAGTGACTGCAAATTGACTGATTAGGTTCCTTCTGTGATGAAAAAGGTACACTGACATTTCTTCTATATTGTATGTTGTATGTTCCAGCTTACAGAAATCTTTCTGCCTAAAGTGCAGGATATAAAAATGTACTTGGAATTCATGCAGCTGAGAGTTTCTTTTCACAGTTAAAAACATTTATTTTAGTTTTGATAGGACTTGCAAAACCAAGAGGACCAATCTTATATATTATTTACATTGCTATTATGACAAAATTTGATTTTAGTGTAAGTGAGCACCAAGCTGAAATATTTTCACCACAACATCAGCACTATGCAAATTTAATTGCATTCATGTTGTCTTTGGTGAAGATCAATAGAGATCTTAATTTACTCACAGAAGGCATTAGTAAAATTTTAAATTAATGTTAAGTAACATGAAATAATCTAAATTAGTAATTAGATACTCATCCTAGACAAGAACAGACACATTTTTAATTCTTTGACATGGCCGATATTCTGAATTTTTTTTTTGCCAAGGGGGGGAGAGGAAGTGTGACAGCATTGCATTCATGTCCTGTGGATAGTACAGCTCATGTAGGAACACTGCCAGACTGCAGGCCCTTCAAGACACTCAATCCTTCTCAGTAGTTGAGAAGGAAACCATAATAGTAAAATAACATTGAATATCTCTTTTCTCTCTCTCTCTCTCTCATAGGTGGAAGCTAATTACAAGTAATTAATTGATTGGAGAAGTACACTCGGGCTCCATATATTCAGAATTATTAACGTGTGTGTTTGTAAATGTTTATTTTTTAATGTCAGCCACTGTCTATTATTATTTAATATTTGTATTATGATAGCACCTGAGAGCCCTAGTCAAAGATCAGGATACCATTGTGCTAGGCTCTCTACAAAGACAGAGCAAAAAGATGGTCCCTGTTTGTAAAGGGGTTCATTCACCGCAGGAGCACCTCCTCATGGCCAACTCTGAGAATTAACTTTTGCCTCTATTTGGCACTCCCTCCCATTAGTTACTCATGCTGTGACCTCTCCCCCATCTCTCCACAACTTGGGGTGCTCCCTCTTTGTGACTTGGCCATCTAATCCCTTCCAGGGTATCAAATAACAGTCAAATGGACTTACAACAGATCTTCAGTCCCAGCTCCGGGAGCCAAGGATTATGTAGCCTGTTGGCTCAGAGCTTTGAATGTCTTTATCCCCTTATATCAGGGGGCTTTATGCTACTTTCCTAATGGCTGGTAAGGGAACCCAGGCCCACATTCTACTCTAGGTTCCAATCCAGGAACCTGTATTTGGCAGCTAAGGTCTACTCTCTCAGACTCCTTGCTATCTCCCACTTCCTACTTCTTCTAGCCCCCAGAGAGTGACTGCAGACTCTCTCCCTACAGCCCCTTTCTGGCTCTATAATCATCCCTCAGCTGGACTTCATCATTAATTAAACCTGGATTTCTCTCTCCCACAAGTATGTAGGAACCATTCAGGCCCACATTAATTTCCTCACGCTGTCCCAAAGAGTTTACAGTCTAACACCATGACTACACTACAGAGTGAAGTCGACTTAAGTTACATTGATGATCATAAACTGCTATAACTACATTGTTTGTGCATGTTCACACAAGGCTCCTTGTGTTGGCGGAGCTCGTGCACAGTTGGTACTCTCTGACCGACAGATAGAGCAGTGCACCGGGGTAGTTTTATCCCATTCTGCAACTCATCACCTTTTGCCTCTAGGAGTTCTGAGAATAGATCACAGTGCATCATGGGAGTGGACTCACCACCCCAGGATGCAGTTTTCCCCATCCCTTCATTTCATGGGCTTCCGACTATGTTTTCTGCCATTTTAAATTGCCCCTGCAAACTTTGCACCCACCATTTCTGTATGAAAGCATGGATCCTGCACTGCTCTCCAGTCTTGTGATGAGCATTATGAACACAACGTATTCATGAGCTGCAAATCTGAACAGGAATCCACGGTGACTGTCCTGCTGTGTGCCTTGGAAAGAAACAATTCAAGATTGATGTTGGCATTCATGGAGCAGCTGCACATGGTGGACCTTCACTAGTAGGCTCAGGAAACAAACACTGAGTGGTAGGATCACATCATAATGCAGGTATGGGATGATGAGCAGTGGTTGCAGAACTTCTGGATGAGCAAAGCCACCTTCCCTGAACTGTGTGCGGAGCTCGCCCCTGCCTTCTGCTGCAAGGACACCAAAATTAGATCCGCTCTCATGGTGGAAAAGCATGTGGTGATTGCTGTGTGGAAGCTGGCACAGCTGTGTCTCATCACTATGATTTCATGAAAAAAAGTGGGTTAATGAGAGAGATGGTCCCAGACTGAAGCGCTGGCTCTACACACACCCAGATGCTGGAGAAGTTTGGGTCCAAATATGTGGATCACTATGCCTCTAGTTAATGAGCCCACATGTTGTGAGCATATTTACAGTAAAATGGAATGACTTCTAAGGGAATAGCATGCATACCAAGCTGTGGGAAAATGCTTGCTTTTAACTTCTGGAGTTGCAATGTGATTGATACATCATCACAGGCATTAAATTGGAGATTAAATTAGTTATTGAACTACCCGTAGGCTGATACCGTCTATTTAAGTGGGAATGGACAATAAGATGACAATTGCATAAATCCTCATATCACACCAGAACTGGTTCAATACCTCAAGTATAAAGATGCTTTTTAACATGAAGACTGATTAGAACAGTGTCAAGATGAAAAGCTTACTTTTTATGACAAATAATCTAGTTAATCTCTGCTGCAGAAGAATTATTTGGCTTATATAGCTCCACATCAGGACAGTATCAGAAAAGTTGTATTTTAACCCTGATGGATCAGGTGGCTCATGTAAATGTGCTACAAAGCTGACTAGTTAATAAATGTACCCAGTTTTGCAGGTTGAGCTAACAGATTATACTTGAAGGTTTTTAGCGTTAATGACGAGTTTCACGTTCTGTTTAAAATGCTGATTTTATGATGTAAGTAAATTTGAGGCAACACTGAATCATACAGTTTTAATAACGAATTCCAACATAGTTAACAGTTATGTTAGGATAGCATTCCATATCAAAGATACAATGGTTTAACTACAGATAGCCTTTTAAGTGCTGGTTTGTCTGTATATTACAGTTCCTGCCTTCAGCAATGCTAACCTTCCCATATGGGAGAGGTCTCCCTCTCTACATCTACCAGCAAAGCAAGCAATATGCAGAAAGGCGTGGATGATATAATTTCTGAAAGGGAGAAGAGGGCCACACTGTGCCTACCATGGACAGCTCCTTCTGGGTCAGTGCAGCTCCATGTTGCCTTATGCTGAGGGCTCTGACTCAAAGTCACGTTTTAGCCATGTATATAGGATAGAAATATGCAGAAGATACTTCTTGGTTTTGTCTACTATAAACAGATACAATTAGCCCAGAATTTGTGATGTTCCCTGCACTGAACTTTCCTACATTAACTGCAGAGAATTCCTAGAACACTGATGACATTTTGTTTAGTTATTTATAGCATTATTGAAGATAATGTATTTGGGAAGTTTTTACAGTGACCATTGTGTATATATGTATATTCATATTCACACACACCCATGCCCCCTCACAGGGCCAGATCCTGGCCCCCATTCTCTCCTGATTGCATTTTCCCCAGTGGGGAAGCATTATGTTGTGTCTCTCGGCACACAAACGAGATCTGTGCCACGCCTTTCTTCCCCCACTTCCTAGTATAAGGAAGTTGGCCAAAAAATAGAAGAGGGTGTGGTCAGAGCACACTGAGCTCTAGTGACTCCTAGCTGCCGTAATAGCACAACAAGGGACTTTTGCAAAGGGGTGTAATTTAAAGCAACAGTGAAGTTTTGCAATTTTAGTGATCAGCCCAATTACAGCCATGGTATGGCTGAGAATTTTGATCATTGCATATAGACAGTTTAGCTCTATAGTGTGGGGATTTCCAATATGGTGCTTGTATCCACAATACATTTAGAAAGAAAGATCAGATCAAATGATTTCCCTCCTCTTCCTTTCTTTCCTCATTTTGTAAGGAAAGTAATAAGAATGTTGCCCCCTCTCCCACCACACACACCATGAGTAATTCACCTTACTACCACTATGGAGTATCACTAAGAAGCCATTTTCAAAAAACGGTTTTTCTTAGAGTACATTTTGCCTATGACTAGCAATAAACAAAAAATACAGTCAGAAAAAGATGAACTGAAAGTGTTTGTAGTGCAATTCAAACTCAACTATTTTTTGCTTTCCCGTCATTGCAATTTATATTTACAAATTACTCTATTCCAATCACTGCAGAATAGATTTTAATTAATGATATCTGGATCCATATGTGGAATAAGAATTGTATGTACAAGGGAGCTCTGCAGTCTAGAAAATTGTGATTTTTTTATTTTTATTTAAAAAAGCTGTAAAACCTCTGGTTATTTATAATTGTAAGTGAAATTGCTGTTTGCTTACAAATTTAATATGAATGATTTTACCTACACAATGAAATAATTAATAGGATATACTTTTTTCACAGAAAACAATGTTAAGTTGAACAAAAACGCATTTCATTCACAAATGAGAGCATTATATAGAATACAGCTGTTACAGTAGTTTTCCTCACAGGAAAACTCTGCTTCAATAGGCACCTTATTTCACTGGTATGATGAAATTCTGTTTAACAACCTTTTCCTCACTCTGTGCAAAATCTGCATTTTTGAGTCTGATCCAAAGGCCATTGAAGTCAGTGGAAGACTTTCCACTGACTTCAATGGGCTTTGAATGAGGCCTTTAGCTAAGAAACTGATCTGTACTTTGAATCCATATTAATTCTTCTATATTTCAAAGAATTCTGTGGAGATTTTACATCCTAATAACATCTTGTCCACTTGCAGGTGGCATTCCCCAACCCACCCCCTGGTGTTCCTGCCCAGAACACAATTTTTACAAGCAAATGTGACAAATAATTTGACTGATATAAGAATCAAGAGTGCCAGACCAGAAATGCTAAAGAATTCTGTTTCCAAGAAGCAACTAACACTGGTGACATTGTCATCTATTCCTGTAAAAAAAAAATCTAAGATGAAAATGCAATTTCTTAAATATAAGTTCAGATGATTCATTTCAAAAGCTGCCTTTAAAGTACTGACAGGATAGAAGGAAAACATCACGTCACTGGCAGCCAGCTCTATATAGTTGTACTATTAGAAACAAGGTTAAGCTATAAATAGCAATTTTTATACAATGGCAGTCCTATATATGAAACAGACAGCTTTAAGATTTTTCCTGTCAAAAATAGTTGTTAAATGGAGAACAGTACATTAGATACATTTTAAAATCTATCAGGATTATGCTTGAATGGATAACAATGCCTGCATTCTTGGGAAGATAGTGTAGCAAGCCCCAATTTGTTATCATACTGCTAATAACACCACTGTTCTCAAAATGATGTGGTATCTTGAATGAGTCAGAGTAGAACAGATGATTGGTCCCGTGCAGCATAGTGTGTAATAGTACAATGATTAGTGCAAAGGCTGTATCACAGAAGCATGGTCCTAGTCTTGAGAAAATGGGGCACAGGTTCAATCATAGGAATCTGACTAGGGCAATGCCTACAAAGGAACAAAATATAGTTGAATATTATCAGTGAAGTAACCCCATCTCCCTCCCCTTCCCCCCATAATTCTGTTTCTGAGTTCCAAATGTGTCTGCGGACTTCTGTACTATCATGGAAAGGCCTGATGGTTGTAATTCCTGGCATGATTAGACATACAATCAAATGTCTTCACTTCTTTAATTGCTCCACAAAACATATTACTTTTAAAAATAAATTTTCATCCCTCCCTCTAGTAGCCACCCAGGGGCTAGATCCACAAAGGAATTTAGGCATCTAACTGCAACTTTAGGTTTCTAAATCCAAACTTCAGATTCTCTAAACTCCTGCTTAGATGCCACCTAAATCTCTAGCCACCTATGTTTCCTCTGATAAAGGGAAAGTCCCCTAGGCACCTACACATCTGCCTTCGTGCATGCATTCTGTAGCCTCAGGCTAGGCATCCAGAAGTAGAGGTAGGTACATCCCTCTGGCCTGGACTTAGGTGTCAAAAAGTTCTTCTCAGAGGCAGGACCACACTCCTCTCCTCAGCATTTCCTACTGGCTATCTTAGGTGGCTTTCCACTACATGTGCTGGCTTTTGTGGATCCCATTCTTAGGCATGTGTCTCTCCCCATGCATTGCTTAGGGAACCTGGGCACTTAACTCAGGGATGGTGATTCCACCAGGTGATAGGGCGCCTAAATGTTAAACATTGCAATGCTGAGTCCCCTTTGTGGATCTATCACTGACTGGTTAAAATAGCAAGACCTAGCCTTGATTTTAACTGCCTTTTTCCTCAGTCCGCAACACCGACAGAAGTCTGACAAAAATAAACCCTGCCTTTTGCACATCTCAGTGACGCATGAAATCTCACTCCCCTCTTCCCCCCCAACCTGAATCAGAAAAACAGTAGTTCTGTTGCTGTAGTTAAAAGTGAAACTCTGGGATTGGCTAGCAGTAACAATACAGATTGTTTTTTTTATTGTTTCAATTGCAAGATGCCTCGAATTTTTTTGATGAGCAGTAAGTTATACAGTACAATTTCAGATACAATGCAGAAGTCTGAAAGACTCTCTTCGAAATGATTAATACAAATATTAAGATCTTTCTCTGCATAATGTGTTTTTATTAGTCATGGTATTCACTATTTGCATAAATTGTATTCTATGTTTCATCCCCTCCCAGACCCCATGAAATTTTTATAAAATAAAACATTTTTAATAGAAATAAATAACTGAGGCTAGTCTCAGAAGCTTAGAAGTCCCAAGTAAATAAATTATATCAATATTGAATTCCTTGTCCTGATCTCAAGGCAATACAGACGTAGGCTTCGACTTATATCTCCAAATTCATCTTAATGTTCCTCCCCGTCCCAAACTTGTTCCCTTCATTTCAGGCCTGATCGCTTCATTCCTCAGATCTGCTTTACCAGGCGTGTAAGTGCTAACCCCTCATACCACTGAACCACTGATTCATTAGAACCCATTCAACTAACCAACATGCAGTACTGCTCCTCCACCAGGAAAGTCCCCCAGATAATGACTTGGGGGTGGATAATTGAAATTGTCTAAGGGAGTTAGGTGCCCAACTCCCATTAAAAATCAAAGAGAGTTGCATGCTTAACTTCTTTAGGCATTTCTGAAAATACCAGCATGAACTCTTTGTTGTTTACATATGTTTGTTTCCTAGACTGTGAATTCATTGGTTTAAAGGCTATTTCCTACTGTATCTTCTGTACAGTATTGAACACTTTCAACACTTTGATATAGATAACAAGGAGGAGATCAATGAGGCAACACTTCAGTAGCGCTTTCCTGAACTCATTATGCCACAGATCTAGTTCAGGCATAAATAAAGTATCATTTTGTCCTTATTGTGGCAAAATAATATATTTTCTGACCCTTAGTATCCCTTTATAGTTCACTTTCAGCAGCAGCTTCAGATTCAAATCTATGAGTGGCCCACACTGCAACTAAATTAAGTACCAATTTTCCACTGGCATATACCACATAATTCTACTGCTTAACTATATTTTTGGTGGTGTGGTGAGACTTGTGTATCTCTAATGTATACATGCAAATATGCACTTGTTCTTCTTTTATAATGCTAAGGCTTCGGGTTTTTTAGTAGTAGGAGAAATTGAAGTAGACAGGCATGATTCAATGTTAGTGCCAACATTCTGTAAGGAACAATCTTGCATTGGGAGTGGGAGGGGTGAATGACTAGATAGCTTAACAGGACTTCTCCATTTCTAATGTCTATGACTTTATTATCAGAAATGTACAGCTAATACCCTTACATAATGTAACTAGATGATATTCCACCTGTGTGAAAGACCACTAGGGAAATGTCTATTTCATTTGAAGTTTAACAGTTTATTTTTTTTTTTCACATAACTGATGCATTTGCTGTTGTCCTTAAGACTGAATATAGATGGTACTCTCAGTGCAGTGGTTAGAAAGTGTTAGACTTAGTGAAGCTTCTGAATTTATGGGATTACTATAAAGTTGGTCCAGGAGCAGTGAAGGTAGTTCACTATAATAACCTAATAAATATTTTGAATGACTCTCCTTGTGTCTAAAAAGTGATATCTAGCACTAAAATCTAAGATTAACAACAAGCAGAATGGGAAATAACTAAGAATTTTGATAAAAGCAACAA
The DNA here is from genome assembly GCF_013100865.1 of Trachemys scripta elegans. Lineage (NCBI taxonomy): Eukaryota > Metazoa > Chordata > Testudines > Emydidae > Trachemys > Trachemys scripta. The sequence goes on from NC_048298.1 coordinate 220,284,325, forward strand.
AAAGTTTCTCAAGGTTAAATGCATTCTTGAGATTGCAAACATTTCAGAGCAGGGATTGTCTCTTTACTATGTCTTTACACAATGGGGCCTCAATCTCAACTGGGGCCTTTGGGCATTACCATAATATAAATATTTAATAATACACAATTTCCCTTAACACATAAATAGGAAAATGGGTGCCTTTTCTGAACCAACGGATATTAACTCGTGCTGCTCTCAGACTACTTCTGTGCTATAGGCTTTTCAGATGCTTAATTACACACACATTAATCCAGTTATTCAACAGATAGGGAAAAAAAGCATATTAATGCTTGGTCAGAATGTCTCCTGACTAACAAAAATAAACCGAAAGTAAAAAAATCAATTAAAAGTACTTGAGATAGTCATAAAAGCTCTCTAATCTTATAGGACTTCTCAAGTCTTCCTGGAATTTTGCTTGCCATAGATGATCTTTACAGCTTCTGCTGATCTTTGTGCTAGTTAGTTGGTCTCCTGGATGCTGCCAATCTCTCCTGTGTTTTAGCTGTTAACTATTAATGATGGGTTTCAATTCCCTATTGATGATCATCAGTTGCCATAGGAGGGCTTCATACGCCTCTTCAAGTGACATGACTGTGTGCCTGGACATCAAGTCCCCTCTTCCATTGCTTTTAGAGGTTCATGGAATTTATGGAAACACCTTCTTTGCCAAGCCCCTCCTCTGGAGAGCTTTGAATCAAAATAAGAAGCATCAGGCTTTCCACCTAATCCAATTGAATTCTGTCATCTTTATGGAAATTTATTTTCCCCCTGAAGAAAGTAGGAAAAATCCAGCAGACTCAGCAAATCTATGACTGAACTTTGCTGACTGTCCACTGCCTCAAATAATGATCTGTTTAAGCAACTAGGTTACTTGTAGAAGATCTGATGATGAATTGAGCAAAACACTGAACAATAAGATTGTTGACACTCAATATTATAATGTAAAAATCTATTAAAAATAAAATTCATAAAAAGTTGGAACTGAATGCTTTGGTTTAATAAGCACATACCATCAGCATTTCACTTTATCTAATCTCAGAGCAAAAAAAATTGGCAATAATCCACTCAAATAACTATTTAATTTCCCCTTATTTTCCACTGACCTGAGTAAAAATGAAAATGTGTGTTAAAACACCACTTTTATAAAGAAGTTATTTTCTTTAACCTAATACAATATTGGTGTTTTAAATCCTCGCAGGAACTCAGAAATCAGAGTAGCCACCAAAGGATTAGCAAAACAGAAATATTTCCTCCTAAAAAAATCAAATTACAAATAAAAAAGTAGAAAAGAATGTTTCTTGCCTTCTCTTCAATGAACAGTGATCCTCAAAGAGATAGGGCACTCTAGGACTGACATACGGCTGCTGTATGAGGAGAGATTAATAAGACTGGGACTTTTTACCTTGGAAAAGAGACGACTAAGGGGAGATATGATAGAGGTCTATTAAATCATGACTGGTGTGGAGAAAGTAAATAAGAAAGTGTTATTTACTCCTACTCATAACACAAGAACTAGGGGCTACCAAATGAAATTAATAGGCAGCAGTTTTAAAACAAACAAAAGGAAGTATTTTTTCACACAACACAAGTCAACCTGTGGAACTCCTTGCCAGAGGATGTTGTGAAGGCCAAGACTATAACAGGATTCAAAAAGAAATAGGTAAATTCATGGAGGATAGGTTCATTAACGGCTATTAGCCAGAATGGGCAGGGCTGGTGTCCCTAGCCTCTGTTTGCCAGAAGCTGGGAATGGGCAACAGGGGACAGATCACTTGATGATTTCCTGTTCTATTCATTCCCTCTGGGGGACCTGGCATTGTCACAGTCGGAAGACAGGATACTGGGCTTGATGGACCTTTGGTCTGAACCAATATGGCCATTCTTATGTTCTTATATTCATCTGATAATTATCCCTTTCTCATTTTAGAACCTTTTGTAAACTGACTGATATTGTTTCTTATGTGTCCCTGGAGTTAAGGTCCACATGCTCTCTTTCTCTTCACAGAGTATAGAGGGGCAAAGTCTTCTAAAGCCCAGTTTTCTCCACAGAGCTCATGGCATCCCCTCTACTAGGTTGGAGCTCGTGGGTCTTAGAGGGAAAGATTCAGGAAATAAGTACATTCTGAGGTACACTGACCATGAGACAGAACAGAACAGAAATCAACTTGAGACTTAGTGTTGTTCAAGCTAGCAGTACCTTTGCTCTGGGGATTATATTTAGAGCATTGCCAAAGGGTGGGGCAATCTAGAAAAGCTGTTGCTGTCAGCCAAATTCTGGATTCAGTAATGCTACATGGGGTGTAATAATGAGTTCAATAACATATCATTGAACAATAACCTATTCATTCTGAGTGAAATCCACCCATTGGTAGAGATCAGTACAAGACATACACAGCCCTTAAATCCTGATTCAGTCCTCAGAATAGGACTTGATTTGAATTTAAGTGGAGCACAAACATTGTCTTGATCCTCTGTATTGCATATTTTCTGAGTAAACTTGCTGATTGCCAAAGGTCACCTAGTATCTGCCTTTGCTTCCTGACTGCAGTAATGACCTGTGTATGATTACAAAATTGAGTATTAAACATCAGTAATGGGCGCACATATAGCTAATACAACTACAGCTATATATAAAAAATACAAATGTAACACCTGTCTGGAATACCAATCCAACTCTCCCTAACAACACATCAACTCTCCACAGCAACAATCCATCTGTCCATGTTACCAATCCAACTTTTCACTGAAAAAATTCAAAATCTTTCCAGGATCAATCAATCTCAATAGTATGCCAAGGCTAAGTTCTGATGCAATAATATACCTTTTTCCACCATACCATTGACGAATTTCAGCCCAAAACTATCAATCAGTCCTATAGAATGGTTACTCAACATTGATTTAAAAAAAATAATTAAGTAACCTAAGCAAAATAAGAGTATCTATTTGCTACAAATCATACATACTCTTTTTTACAATACTGTATGCAGTGGGCATGTCTCCTTATGGTAGGACAATAGACAACTTTGGTGAACTAACATTGAAAGGAAGATAATTTTCTGCAATCACTGAACTCCTTTCATAGTGGAAAATATGCAATATTTCTCTGGGTGAGTGTTGACTACTTCATATGTATCACAAAATTCTAAATGCAATTATCTGTATTCATTCCTCATTCTTTGTAGTGCTATGATGATAACCTTTTTTGTATTTCAGTTCCCCCCTATTTTGAGGCTTACTTATTCCATCTTTGAACTCCAGTATCACTATGGTTCCCAATGTCATTTTTCTTGTATCTTGCAACGTAGCACATCTCCAGTACAATGTGTGAGTATGTGTGAAGACTGCACACATAACAGACAATAATACACATAAGAGCAAAAAAATTGAATTATACCCTAAATTTCATGGCCACTGTGCTAAAACTGACATAGCTGCTAGAAATAAAGCAACCATGAGCAAATAACCAAGACTCACACAGACATTGCTAAGCTCTTCAAATAAAATCAGGCACTTTAAACACAGGATCCTGGATTTTTTTGTGCAAAGCTATTTAAGCTGGCATCCAGAGTTAAGTGTGATGTCATTCAGGCAATCACTTAGCTTTTCACAAATTGTTATGTAGTGGTGCTAAGGGTCTTGAATTCTACAGCTATCAGTGGATCCTGTGGGTGTAAAATTGCAGACACCTCTCCCACAAAAGTACTGCAGAATTTAATGTAATCTAACAATCAACTTGCTTACCTTTACTGCAGAAGCTGGGTTTGGAATGCCAAAGGACTCAAAGGGCCCTAATTAGAAAATTAGATTTCTGCCTTGTTAATCATTATGTCAGAATTCAAGGGACATGTGGTTTGCCAAGTATTACAGCCTTAGAAAGAGAAAATTCTTAGCAAAGAACATTTTCTTCTGGAAATATATTTATCTAAATTGAGGAAAATGTTCTGTTTCCAGAACAACAGTGCATTCCAAAGGGATTGCAATGGTAAACACTATGTATAAATTAGTGGACCTACAAAATTCTTGTTACAAAACTAGTTTTATTTAACCAAGTTCTGAGATTGTTTCTGATCCTTCAGACATCAGTCTCTACCCAAGTCTTTTATAAATCTTGTTGAACACTTGTATTTTTATACAAAACAATTTGTTTCATGTTTCCAAAAATACTGACCATGGGTACATACTAATGCATCAGATGTAAAAATGAGGCAAGGTCACATTATTAAGAATCCAACAAAAAAAATTCTCTCATTTTGGTTCTTTTATGGCCCCATAACTGCAGTATCCAAATACTTCATAGTCCTTAAAGTGTTTATCCTACCAATACCCCTGAGAGTTAGGGGTTGTTATCCCCATTTTGCAAATGAGAAACTGAGGCAAAGAGAGACAAGTTAATTGGTCAAGGTCAGACAGGAAGTCTAATGTAGAAGAGTGAACTGAACTCACATCTCTTAAGATACAGTCTAGGGCTCTAACCACAGGACTATCTTTCATCATCCTTGTGTAGCTTCCTCTTACTTCTACCAGAGCCCTTACACAGGAAGGGCTAACTGGTCACTAGTAGCTCCACCTCCCAACAAAACACTGCTTCACTCTCAATTCTCTAGCCTCTCTCAAACCACATCCACCTGCAACAAAGCCAGTGGGGAAAGAAAGCCCATTCCATTACATTGATTGGAGATGGATTTACAGGTAAAGCTGGATGAATACTGAAAAACAATTTCTTGAAATACTCTCTTGAATTTCAACATGTTTTCTTCATCTATAAGTATACTGTATTTTGGTTCACTCTGCATAAAATTCACTCCTGTGATGCAACACAAGGCCAGTTAACTGGTCTTGTGCTAACCCTTTGCACAGGTGTGTATTTCACCCTGTCTGCAACCTGAATTTTATTTTCAAGAATGTTTGCAGAAAGTGAATTTAAACTTGCATGTTCAAGTATATGCAAGTAATTAATTTAAAGCTCACATGTAGGAATACTCAAACAGTGTGACATATTTTAAAGAAAAAAAATCCATTGTCATGAGAGACAATAACATAATTACATGATGTATTGCAACTAGCTAACCTCTTGAATTTTGATACTGTAGATTGAATAATTGCAACGAAGTGTTCACATACAATCCATGGATTAAAAAACGCAAAAAAAAAAAAAGTAGACTTAAATAATGAATAAATATGAGAAAACTATAATCTGTTTGTAGCCAATCAACACATTGAAAGAGGCTAAATTTGTCACTGATCCTGCAATAAAGTCCATGCAAAGAGGAGTTAAGCTTGTCAGGACCTCATTGCAAGATTTATGTTTATATCTGTTAACTGTTCAGTCAGCTGTGTTTATAGGAAGTATCCTAATTAGGATTCATAGGAACTGCATTTTCTGAGTTTTCTCTGTGAATGCATGTGACAGCAGGAGCTTTAGTTTTCTCTTTACACACAGCAGAAGAGTGTTCTGCTTTTTATTCACATTTAATGATGCCCAGGTCATCTGTTGACACTGAAACCTGTACATCAGTATCTAAAAGCATGAGCGTCTACTGCTTCAGATAGAGTATTTGGCCCATTATTTCAAGACAGTAGTAGTCATAAAACTATCTATGTATTTCAGCCACTAGAGGGGGACAAAGACCCACATTCTGCCAGCATGGACTAGACATGCAGTTTTCTCAAACGTTTTAGCCCAAATGAATTATTAATATTAGAAAATTAAGAGCAAGCAGAAAACTGAATGATTACTGAATTATTTATTTTGCAATTTTAACTATAGCATTTTCCATTAAGTTCTATGCTGTAGTGCTGGAATCTTGTAGTATTTGTAAGTAAGCAAAAGGATGTTATAAGTGAGATATAATTGTAATTCCTCAGTATAAGTAGCAATGAGTTTATGGCATTGTTCTCATAGGAACTAAAATATGAATGCAAACATAGAAATACTAATATTTTGCACCTGTTCTATGGAGGGTTTAACATTTGACTTGAGTTCAAGAAAGTACAAGGTGTGTTTGATGTGAATTCATTTGGGTATGAATTATTTCATGATATAATCTTCTTGGATATAGAATTTTAAAGGGCTGTAATTTTGGCTCATTGTCAAGTGTACTGTATCTTGTAAGTTGACATTGGGAACTAGAAATGTGTGGACATTAAAATACATACAGCCCACTTGTTCTATTAATGGGTACTATAATGAGACTAAATTCTTGAAGGAAAACTAATTAACTTACTCATCACCCAAAGAAATTTAGGTGGTGCTTTCAATTGAATTATCCAAAGGCTACTTATCTGAATTAATAGGAGACTGTGCCTATGCAAATTGACTAATTGCAGCTGAGAAATGGCAGGACATGAGTAAGATTCCCTAGTGTCAAGAAACCATTTTTAAACATTGTTCTTAAAAAAAAAAAAAATTATATTAATTTGATCAAGCTGGTGAGGGTTAGGTGCAAAGTTAATCAGTCAATTAATGATTGTTAGCTTGAGATTGACAGTGTTGTTATACAAGGTTGGTCCCAGGATATGAGAGACACCAGATGGGGTGAGGTAATATATTTTATTGGACCAACTTCAGTTGGTGAAAAAAGTTTTTGTGCTACACAGAGTTCTTCTTCAGGTCTGGGAAAGGTAGTTAGAGGGTCACAGCTATATACAAGGTAGATTGTATTTAACAGATTATTAAGCATAAGGAGTTACACATACTGCAAGAAACCATGCAAAATGATGTGGGCAATTAACACTTCTGCAATCATAGGTCAAAGGAGAGCTAGTGGGTTATAGCTTGTAATAATGCAGGGAATGGCAACCTTTGGCACGCAGCTCGGCCGGGCCGGTTTGTTTACCAGCCGCGTCTACAAGTTTGGCCAATCGCGGCTCCCACTGGCCACGGTTTGCCGTCCCAGGCCAATGGGGGCAGTGGAATTGGCATGGGCCAAAGGATGTGCTGGCTGCCGTTTCCCGCCGCCCCCATTGGCCTGGAACTGCAGACCGTGGCCAGTGGGAGCCGCGATCGGCCGAACCTGCGGACACGGCAGGTAAACAAACCGGCCCGGCCCACCAGTGTGCTTACCTTGGTGGGCCGCGTGCCAAAGGTTGCCGATCCCTGTAATAATGTATAAATCCAGTGTGTCTATTGAGTCCAAAAATATTTTTTTTTTGGTGTCTAGCAGGTAAAAAAAACTGGCCCGGCCCACCAGGGGCTTTCCCTACACAAGCAGCATCCCAAGTTTGGGAAACCCTGATCTAGACCATTCCTGACAGGTGTTTATCTAACCTGCTCTTAAAAATCTCCAATGATGGAGATTCCACAACCTCCCAAGGCAATTTATTCCAGTACTTAACCACCCTGACAGGATTTTTTTCTTAATGTCCAACCTAAACCTCCCTTGCTGCAATTTAAGTCCATTACTTCTTGTCCAATCCTCAGAGGTTAAGCAGAACATTTTTTCTCCCTGCTCCTTGTAACAACTTGAAAACTTATTTCCCCTCTCAGTCTTCTATTTTCCTACTAAACAAACCCAATTTTTTTTTTTAACCACAATCTTCCCTCATAGGTCATATTTTCTAGACATTTAATCATTTTTGTTATTCTTCTCTGGACTTTCTCCAATTTGTCCACATCTTTCCTGAAATGTCTCATTCGGAACTGGACACAATACTTCAGTTGAGGCCTAATCAGTGCAGAGTAGAGTGGAAGAATTACTTCTCGTGTGTTGCTTTAAATACTCCTGCTAATACATCCCAGAATGAGGTTTGCTTTTTTTTTTTGCAACAGTGTTCCACTGTTGACTCGTATTTAGCTTGTGATCCACTATGATCCCCCAGATCCTTTTCCTCAGTACTCCTTTCTAGGCAGTCATTTCCCATTTTGTATGGTGGAACTGATTGTTCCTTCCTAAGTGGAATACTTTGCTTTTGTCTTTATTGAATTTCATCCTGTTTACTTCAGACCATTTCTCCAGTTTGTCCAACTCATTTCCTATCCTCCAAAAAAATTGCAACCCCTCTAGCTTGGTATTCTCCACAAACTTTAAGTGTAATCTGTATGCCATCATCTGAATCACTGATTAAGATATGGAACAAAACCAGACCCAAAACTGATCCCTGCAGGACTCCACTCATTATGCCCTTCCAGCATGACTGTGAACCACTGATAACTACTCTCTGTGAATCGTTTTCCAACCAGTTTTGCACCCACCTTATATCTCCATCTAGGTTGCATTTCCCTAGTTTGTTTATAAGAAGGTCATGTGAGACAGTATCAAAAACTTTACTAAAATCAAGATATATCACACCTACCATTTCCCCCACAGCAACAAAGCTTGTTACCCTGTCAGAAAAAGCTATCAGGTTAGTTTGACACAATTTGTTCTTGACAAAGCCATGCTGATTGTTACTTATCACTTTATTATCTTCTAGATGTTTGCAAATTGATTGCTTAATTATTTGCTTCATTATTTTTCTGGGTACAGAAGCTGACTGGTCTGTAATTCCCTGGGTTGTCCTTATTTCTTTTTTATAGATTGGCACTATATTTGCCCTTTTTCAGTCATCTGGAATCTTTCCCATCTTCCATGACTTTTTTAAAGATAATCATTAATGGCTCAGATATCTATTCACTCAGCTCCTTGAGTATTCTAGGTTGCATTTCTTCAGGCCCTGGTGACTTGAAGACATCTAACTCATCTAAGTAATTTTTAACTTGTTCTTCTCCTATTTTAGCCTCCTTGCCCTCTTCTCAGGAACCTTCACACCACCATACCAATGGCTGGTAGGGAAATTTGGACCCTTCCTCTACCCTGGGCTCCAGAGAAGCGACCCTATAATCAACAGCCGAGGGCTGCTCAGTCCAACTCCTTGCTGATGCTCTCCTGGGCTACTTAGTCTCTCGGGCTTTATAGGTCAGGGGAGTGCAGAAGGGAGACAATCTGGGGCATGAGCCCCCCAAATCTCCATGTGTCTGCATGGAGCCCAGGTAGGGAGGAAGCAGCATAGGGGCTGGCTGCTGGTGGAGTTCCTCCTCCCCCATCCCTTTAGTGGCAGTCTGCTGCTTCTCAATCCCTGCTGCTGAAGTCCCATGTGTTGCCTCTGCCTCCACTCCCTGACTCACCTCAGCGGGGGGTCTGAAAAGTAGGCAGCAGCAGCACTGGGACTCTAGCAGCAGGGAAGGAGAAGCAGCAGTTGTATGAGTGGGAGGAGGAGGAGTTCAGCCAGCCGCCCTGCTGCTTCCTTCCTCCCCAGGCTGCAGGGAAATAGAGAGTGCTGCTGCCAGGGGGAGCCGCTCCCTCCTCACTGCTGGGCATCCCCCACCAGAGGTGTCCCAAGAAATCTGGGGTGGGTGGGGGGAATCACGCAAACCTTTCATTTGTGGATTTTTAAGTTGCCCCTCCAAGAGCAGTCAAATTTAAAGTCCTGCTTATGCCCCTGTTCTAGATTAATGCTTATCTCGGGGCTGGGACTCTCAGGCCCCTCTCCTGGAATCCCTGAACAAATTCCCAAACCATACAACACAAATGTAAACCTATTTCGGAGCTCCTTCGGCTTGACCAACACCTATCTCAAATTTTCTGCTCTGTTCCTGACTGAATGCCTCCCAGTGCTCTCTCCTTAGATTTCTAGTTTTTGCCTTTTTGTCAGGGCTTTCCACCAAAGGCTGCTCTACTCTGGTGGCTGTTCTGTATACTCTATAGTCTCCTGCCAAACTTCAACTCTCTCCCTCCTCTCTAATCCCTGCAGCCACCTTCTGCTCTGAACTTCCTGCCTATTTAGTAACCACTCAGCTCCTTCTCCAGCTGGGATTCATGTTTAATTAAGTCTGGCGCTCCCTTCAGCAGCCTCCAGGGAATATAAATGGCATCTCATGCCCATATTAACCCTTTCAGGGCCTGTGTGGGGTACAGAGCAGGATTATTTTGTTCTATTTCTTAATTTTTCTTTCTTCAATGGCAAATAGTGTTCAGGAGTCTAAGGGGGCATATGGGTTTAAAACCTAAACAGAGAAGGGAAAAGGTGGGTGAATGGGTGATCGTGGGAGCTTATGGCAAGTAAGAATGAGGCAAAGAGAGGTAGAGCTAGTAACCCAGAAACAGCCCCCAATACATAGGTAAGAGTGTAGGGCAGGATGCTTTAGGCTTTTCTGACTGAGGCTTGTAGGCACTAAGATAAGGCTATTGCTAATACACTAGAATTTACCCATTGTCAGCACTGGGAACATTGCCTAGTATAGAGAAGCCTTTGGAGGACTTCTGTATATAACAAAGATGTTTAATGTTTATATTAAGTCTCATGAAACTAAGCAAGTAGCTGCACTTTTCTGTCTGTATTTAACGACATATAGTTAAATCTCATTTCTTAATGTTATTTAAACAAAATAAAATTCCACTTTGAATTTTTTGGGCTTCTAGCTTAGATATGTCTTATGAAAGGTTCAGTAAAATAAACTTTCATAATAAGGAATATATTTATTTAAAATGTATATATTAGACTCAAAAAGGAAGTATTTTGGAAAGTATGATACATATTAATACACTGATTAATGGTTTGCTGATAGCAAACCATTCTATATCAAAGAACTGTGCTGGCTGAGGCAGTAATGAACATTTAAAACATAAGAATGCATGCACAAAATAAAGTTTGAATTTTTAATTCTCCTAGGATGTGGGAACATATGTAGTTTTGTCTGGATCATTACATCTGTATCCAGAAGTCCAGATTGTGTATTAGTCTTGGGGGCTCAGGAAGGATAATGTAACATGATCTCATGGCCTGCTTTGAAGACAGGCTTTGCAATATGGAACAAAAAAATGAGGAAATGCCATGCACAAAGCATATGGTAGATTCTCCTGCAACTGAATTATTTAAATCAAAACTGGATGTCTTTCTAAAAGACGTGTTCTAGTTCATCCACAAGTTATGGGCTTGAGGGAGGACTTACTAGGGGAAATTCCAAAATTCTGTAGCCCGTTGTTATCTAGGCAAGCAGACCATACGTGCATCATTGTCATGCTATTTGGGTGGCTCATGACCATGAGTACCAGCCTCAGGGCAGACTGCCAAAAAGCAGGGCAGACACCCCAGACTGTGGTGTGTTCTATAATTAGATTTCACCAATGCAGTAACAAATGTGAACTCCTAAAGCACAGTAAAAGTCTTACCATAAAGTCACAGAGAGTCCTCCTGGGCACTCCAGTGTATCTTCCCACCCAGGCAAGCTGGACTTAGTGATAAAATCGTCATTTACGCCACAGATCACAAAATATTCAGGTTGCCCCCAGTCCCAAGAGACCACTCACTTACCCCAGGTCAATTTGTACCTCAGATCTCACAACAAAGACAACACCTATAGGCAACATTATAGTAAACAAGCTAAGGATTTATTATCTAGGAAAAATAAATGAGTGGTATTTACAAGTCAAAGCAAGCATCACATATAGACAAATTAGTTATATTCTCGAGTTCCAAAAGGTGATTGAGTTGTAGTAATTTATCAACACTGAGTGTCTTTTAGGGCTAACCCAGGTTGACCCTGGAGATCTCTGCTTCTGTTTCCTAGCTCCAGCCCTGTGAGAGTCCAAACAGCAAAGAGATTAAAAAAAAATTCACATCAGCTATCTTTATTGCCTTCTTCCAGAATTCAAGCTGATGAAATGAGCTTTCTTGCACGTAGCATCTTCATGGGTGTGAGAGGGCCATTAACCCAGTCTTTGTATCATGATGTTCCACAATGGCCCATATAGTTTTGACAGTCCTTCTGATGGTCGGGGAAACCACCCTTCCTGCCTGGGTATACAAGTGCAGATCTGACATTTTTACAGTTATAAAGCAAAACTTACATATAGCCTTGAAGCATGGGATACAGAAATTACAAGTAAAATTAATGCATGCAGCAATTTACAAGCGTTTTATAGAGTCTAAATGCACCCTTACAAGTCTAAGATCTATCTTAAACAACACTAACATACAGGTGAGCTGGACTGGTTTCCAGCTACGAATTTGTCTGAAGCCTAAAGCTTTGGCAAGAGCTGTCAGATGATCTACCAGCATCACAATTGTAATGGTCCTTTCTGGCCTTAAATTCTCTTACTTGATTTGAGCTTTAGTAGGGTTTTCATGGATTTCCTGAGTTCTCATATTATGCAAACCCTATCAAGTTTATTGAGAGCAGCTCCACGTTATTCCTCCTGCAAGCTTTCAAATCCTTTCTGCATATAGAAGGGGCTCATAGATCTTAGAAAGCCAGTAAGTAACACTTTGTTCACTCTTAGCCTTGGAGGGTTCTTTGGGGGACATGCTACATAGCCATTCCCTCCATGTAGGTGTTAGGAAAAGCTATTTGGCAGTCCCCCCACTGCTAGGAAGCTCATTGGGAAAGCACTCCAAGGCTTAGTTGCCTTCTGAGCTTCAAGTGAAACAAAACTGGCTCCCTCAGCCCTCAATTTTTATTTTTTACTTTAAGAAAATGTAAGTGTGAACATGCACTCCAATTTCATTTCATAGAAACATTATACATGAACTTAGAGTGGATGCTCTAACATTTTACAGACTAGTCTTTATATTCAAATAGGACACTGCAAGAGTAAGTTAGTGAGTAGAAAGGGGGCAATCTAATGTTAATGTACAAATTTAATAGGGTGTAATTCAAACACGGACAAATAATTTGACAACGATTAACTGAAACTCACAACAATTAGTATTTATCTAGTGTTGATGTCATCCAGTGTCCCCACAATAACATCTTTTTGGTGCCTTGGTTACAGAGATCAAGCATCAAGGCAGCATCACTATCATCAGTTCCATGAAATTTAGGTGCCATTGATATCAGTACAACCAAAGACATTTTGGGGTGTGCGTCAGCTTGAACTATTCATTCACTCTACTGGCTGCTCATCAGCACAAATACAAAATAAATCCTGTATTCTGCAAATACTTATGGCCTTTGTAATATTAACTACTTGGCGCTGCAGACCTATAGGCCTCATTCTCAGCTGGTGTCAACTGGTATAGCTCCATTGAATTCACATTCTCTCACATTCTGTGAATGTAGGGTTTTGCAATGTGTAACACTTTGGCTTCACTTCTTTCAGATAGACAAGTTTAGGCCCAGATCCCCAAAGTATTTAGGTTTCTAACTGCCATTGAAATCACTGGAAGTTAGGAGCGTAAATATCTTAGGCCTTAGACCTTTATTTCCCCTCTGGTAAAATGGTTTAGCCAAACGAAAAAATCTCCCCTTTCTAAGACAAATAGACATCCTGAACACATTTCAAGGGACCATTTAAGGTGAAATGGCCCACTAACCCTTTCAGTCATAGGGGAGAAAAGAAGGATGTGTGTGTATGGGGGGGGAAGGGGGAAGCAGCTTGAATGGGGATTGTTAGTGGGTTACAGATTGTTGTAATAAGCCATAAATCCAGTGTCTTTATTCAGTCCATGATTTTTAGCATCTAGCAAAGTTATGAATTTAAGCTCCCAGGCTCGTGTTCTAAAGGTGTTGTGTAGATTTCCTTTGAGAATGAGAAGTGAGAGGTCAGATAGAGAGTGATCATTTTGTGAAAAGTGTTCACCCACAAGTCCTACGGTGTTTTTGTCTTTTATCATTTTTCTGTGTGAGTTCATTTGAGGTGTAGTGATTGTCTGGTTTCACTTCCTCTAAATGCACGTCCTTAGTTGTCACCTACCACCCCACACTGGAACTCATTTAAGGTATAATAACACTCAATGCGGACCACATCCTGAAAAAAATCTTTCATGAACCCCTTCTGATGGCCTCGACACAACCCCTCAATTTCACCAAGCTCATCAGAAGCAAGCTCCCCACAGACCAGGACACACCATCCTGTGTGTGCTAGAAAGCAGCACCAGACCCTTCCAGAACAATAGATGCAAAACCTGTAAACATATCTCCATTGCTACAATGATCAATACACCTTTCAAGATCCATGGGTCCTAAACATGCTTATTACAACATGTGGTGTACCTCATTCAGTGCACTAAATGCCCCAACAACTACTGTGTGGGTGAAACCAGACAATCACTACGCTCTTTAATGAATGAACTCAAACAGAAAAATGATAAACAAAAACACCATCTCACCTGCCTGTGAACTCTTTTCACAAAATCATAACTCTATATCTGACCTCCCAGACTTCACCCTCAAAGGAAATCTGCACAACACTTTCAAAAGATGAGACTGGGAGCTTGAATTCATAAGCTTGCTAGACTCTAAAAATCATGGACTGAATAAAGACACAGGATGTATGACATATTATAACAATCTATAACCCACTAAGAACCCCCTAACTAACTACTTATGCTATACAATCTGTTTCACCTTGTATTTAGCTGTGACACACTGAGTATGTTTCCCTGACTTGAAAAAGAGCTCTGTGTAAGCTCAAAAGTTTGTCTCTCTCATCAACAGAAATTGGCCCAATAAAAGATATTATCTCACCCACCTTGTCTCCCTAATATCCTGGAACTAACATGGCTACAACAACATTGCACACAACAATAGTTACTAATTTAGTAATATTTCTTTTTAGCAATGTTTGTTTTACCTGAAATCACATTGCTTTGGAAAAGTTAAGCAGGTAAATCCAGATCCAGAATTCCTTATGTAGCAAATTCCCCTTTTACTTCACGTAGAGATATCAATGCATAACGACTGCAACTGTGGGTATTAAAGCCACTAGAGGAAAATGGATTTGGCTCATCAGTGATAACTGATACCACATTTTTATAGCTCTGCGTGCATTCCTTGCTAATACCATTTGTGAAACATATGGGCCAGACTCATTTGTACTGTAAGGGTGCTGAGCATTACTTTGGTGATATGAGGCAGGTACACAGAGCAAACTTAACATAAATCACTAGATTATGATACCTTTATTCATAAAAAAATATAACTTTACTCCATGAATGGTTTCTCTGAAGTCAATAAGCCCACTCCTTGAGAAAAATGACATGCATTGTAAATAAGGGTTTCACAATGTAGTCTTACATCAGTATTACATGTCTGATTCTCTGCAAAATGCTAACACATCAGAGTGATAGCATTTGACACCCACTTGGCACAAGTGGGAATGACTACACAAGAGAACGAAGCCCTTAATAAGTGTGTGTAAACCAAAACTGTCCAAAGTCATTTACTGCAACCATACAGAATGGAGAGAATGTTTTTCCTCTTGTAAGTTAGACTTAAATATTAACAGAAGAAATATTAAGAAATTGTAAGTACGTAGCATAATTTTAGATGCTGTATAAAATGACATTTTGGAGAAATATTGATCAGACTGGCTTATTCTTCTAACTGGGGAGCGCAGAAAGTCGTGGGACAGGGGCTAAGAATCAGCACTGCTAGTGTAAGGGAGAAGGAAGCTGAGTTGAATCAACTAAGAATCTTTGCTTCCGTTATAGTATAGCATATTATCTCAAAGAGCCCAGAGCTTGAGCATCTTTTACTAGGAAAGCCCTGTGGGTCTACTATGGCACAGACCTTTGTGACCCTTCCATCTACTTGAAGTGTACGTTTCATTTGGCATGCAGTAGAATCTCGATTTTTATGAACACCAATCCCATGAATGACCAGTTACATGAACCATTTTTTCCCAATGGGAGAGGCGGGGAGAAATCACACAACGAAACCAATGTCAATGAAGAATAAGTCAATCTTTTCACATTCCAATGTCTTCAGTGCATGAGAAAGCAGTTTGCAGTGATTTAAAGGACAAGAAGAGAGTGATGCAGTATGCCATACTGCAGCCTACTGTAAATTTGAGCTATTCCGTTTTATGAACATTTTGATTTTATGAACTGCTTAATCCCCAATTAGTTTGTAAAACAGGGATTTTACTGTAAATGCTGAACAGCTAATCTTTTTGTTACTAAGCATAATTATTAGCAGCACTACACTATGCATATGCACATAAAATATGCCAAGGGCCAGATCCTATGAGCTAGTGAGCACTTCCTGCAGTGTTCTGAGTAAACCAGAAATGAGGACACCGGAGCCTGATCCAAAGACCATTGAAGTCAATAGGAGGCTGATGGTCTTCATGTCTGGTTAGGGGCTTCCGCTCTTCAACATGCGGGGGCCCAGGAGTTGGTAGGGGGGCCCAGGCCCTCCCACTGCATCAGGCTCCAGTCCAGGGCCCTGTGAGGGCAACAAAAGGGTCTGACCCTGGGGAGCTCCTTAGGGCTGCCCTCCCTGGGCCCTTTCTACCACTTCAAAGTTTTCAGTCTGTCACAGGAAAGTTTGGAGGGTGTCAACTCACTGCTTGGCACTGTGACTCTGGCAGACCAGGTTCCAGCTCATACCAAGGCCCATAGGCCTCAGCTGAACAATGACAAATGCATAGCTGGAAACCAATCTGGCTCACATGTGTTAGTATTGTTAAAATAGGTATTAGATTTATAAAAATGTGTTTAGACTTTATGAAGTGCTTGTAAGTTGCTGCATGCATTAATCTCACATATATCTGTATCCCGTGTTACAAGGTAATATTAAAGTGTTTGAAACTGTAAACCCTCACAGTCAGGAGAGAAGAATTACCAAGGTTTGATATACTAGTCTGCCACAGGAAGTGTTATCTGCTGCCCAACAAAAGAAGGTCCACAGACACCAGACAAACCACTGCGGGACATCAGAGGTCAAAAGACTTTGTTGATTGCTCCCCACACTTCAATGAAGAGGAAAGGTGCATGGGGATTCATCATATCAGCTTGAACTCTGAGGGAAGGGAACAAAAATCCCTGACAGGAAAAAACTGGATCTTTGCACTGCCTGGACTCTGAGGGTAACGATTACTAAGCATAAGCAAAAGATGCCCCATGCTTGGCCCAAGTTAGCCCACAAGGACATATAGAGCTTGCTTATTATAGAGTTTCTATCACCTTTTGGAACCTAAGACTGTAACTCATTTATGTGTATGTTTATTTGCTTTAAATCTTATAAATGGCTCATTTCTTCTCTTAATAAAAACATCTTTGAGGTTAGATATAAAGTGTGATTGAATTGGGGTGAGTGACCGGTCTTCTGGGACGGGGATCAACCTGAATATTGTTGTGATTTTTGGTGTAAGGAACCATCTATCAAAAAGGGAAGTTTGCCTGGGTGGCAAGGTAGACTGCAGTGCCCAAAGGCATTGTCTGTGACTCCATGGTTAAGCAGTTATAGTGCTTGAGGAGTTCACATTTGTTATTGTGTTGGTGAAATCTAAGTACACAACTCACACCAGTTTGGGCTTTGTACCCCGCCTCTTCACAATCTGCCCTGAGATCGGTCCTCATGCCCCAGAACCACTCCAGACATCTTGGCAGGCCTCTTTGCAGCTGAGCATGGCATTGCAACTCTCTCCTTCTTGGGGCAGCAGCTGCTTCCTCTCATGCCTTGGCCCTCCAGCCAAGGCAGCTCCAAGTCTCTCTCCTTCAAGGGTAATCCATAAACAAAACACAAGGAATCAACACACATAAACTGTGTTAGTATGTGAGAGTGGGAAATTCCTCCCTCTCAGGGTCTAACAGAGGCAGGACCTCCCTTCCCTCAGGGAAGGACCTTCAGTCAGTTGCTGATGTGAGATATCCCATCCTTCCTCAAGAGTTGCAAGATAAAGGTCTTTTCTCTTCCCTGGCCTGCCCACAAGAGGGCTGCTCTGCTCCCTTTCAACTCCTCCTCCAGTCTATGCATCTCTTGCAGGTGTGGCGGGGATGAGGGGCTGCTGAGCCCACAGCAGCTCCTTAACTCCTTGTTGCCCAGTGCAGGGTTTGTATATCCTATCAATTGACCCCAATATGCCTTTGCTCATTCCTTCCCCACCCTGTGGGGAGTATTACCTTACCATATAGGATTTGTTTTCAAATACAATATAGTTTCACCATTTATTAAGGTGCTCTTCTATATTGCTTATTTTGGTGCAGCAGTATGTCTTGATTCCCTACCAAATGCCATTGTAACAGCTGCATTTTATCAATATTTTTTAACAGAAATTCAAATTCATGTTATGTTTTTTTTTTCCTCTGCTTAATTTCTGGAATGCAATATGGATGCATGTTGCAGGTAATTACAAGACATGATTAACAGTATTCTGCATGTTTCTCTTAGAAACTGCTTCAGATCCTTACGGAGTTCAAATGAATATTGCCACGGAGAAGCTGAAAAGTATTTTAAATCCTTCATTCCAAAGCACTGAAATGACTTTGAAACCCTCTGATGGATATAAACAAATCTTTAGTCGGTACCATACTTCACAAAAATGAATTGTTATAGAGGTTTTTTGATGTTTACATTTCAAGGTCAGAATTCCTGATAATGAAGGACAAATCTCTTAAATCATGAATGCATGTAAAATTTAGATTGCAAACCTAAGGGTAAATTTTCAGCATAGTGCACAGAGAATTAAGCATGCAAATCCCATACACAATAATGAGAATTCTTGTCTCATTCCCTGCATACTGCATTACAACTTTTTTCTCCCCACAAATTTTCTCTACTGAAACTGGACTTTTATTTTTTATGTATGGTAAAAAGTCAGTTATCTTTATTTCATGTCATGAATAGACATTTGCACTTTCTATGTTCTTTTCTTCTGCTAGCTTTATGCATATAATGAAAGCTTAAAGAAATATTACAAATGCAGTATCATGTATGTATCAACACTAAACTTGAAGGATAGGGATACTTAAGTGTCATCTTTCATTACTACAAAAAGTCAGACCTTACATAAAATTTAGATAAGTTGTTCCTCCTTCTACACTAATTTGCACAAATTTAAACTTGACACATTACCAGTGATGTGCTGCCAGTAGTTAAACAAGCAGCTCCCAACCCTCTGATTCCCTTTAGCCTTTGAAAAGCTCCATGTTCCAGGTAAAATTCACCTTCAAAAACTTTTGTGGTGGAATTTTATCCAATGGACCTGCCAGAAAACACGACACGTGAAAAAAAAAAATGTAAGCCATCAATGTGGTAATATTAAATCTTCTAAAGTCCACAACTTTACAATTGAAAGTGAGATCTATGTCTGAAGTTGTGACTTTTTCTTAGCTGCCTGCAAAATTTCATTTGACAACTGCACACAAATTCACCCACTGCTCCTTCTTATTTTTATGCCCATAATGGAGTTGTGCATCTTTCCAAAATATTAATTGACTGGTGGAGTGAAGTCTTTAAATTCTGACCTATGCTAATTAAATAGCCTGCCCTCCTGCTCCAGTGTGTGCTGCTAATATGCAGTTCAGTAACCCTAGCTGCCATGTAGTCTGCCAATAATGGCACTGTCCCAGGAAAAGAGGCTTCCTTCATATATTTATGTAACATACATCTGCGTGAAGGTTCATGAACTGACTTTTCTTGTATTGTACAGAAGCACAAAATAACCTATAACTTTTCCTTTGTTGGATGGATGAGAATTCTTCTTCGACCTTATGAATTGCGTTTCTAAAAACCAAACAAACAATAATAATAGAACAATGTTATGTTATCTGGGGCTCAAACCTACTCCAAATGACATTAATGATATTTTTACAGGATTGGGCCTATAATTTGTGATTTTGAAAATAGATGGACAGATATAGGGTTTGAGCCTATACCTACTGAAATCAATAGCAACGCTCTCTCTAACTCTGAAAGGATAAAACTCAGTCTCCTATTTGGAACAAGTGATGCCCGTATACACATGCATGGCTCGCACTGATTTAAGGAGGAATCCTAGTGATGTATCTAAAAATCAAAATTTGACCCATATTACCAGGAATGTATATCTTATTTCAAGAACTGAATGAGAATTAACTGTCTGATGCTAGAGCTATTTTTATTTTCCCTGGCCTGGGAGTAAGCACAGAAAAGTCCTGAGATTGTACTGAAACACTGCAATATATTTTTAAAAAATGCATAATGCTCAATATATATTGATTGAAAACCTTTAGTGAAAGTCATATATAATGGATACTACAATATGTGAATCTACACTGAATTAGGACACAAGATACTTACTGGAATCTTTGCAAAATATACATCACTATACACATACTTCAAGTACAATGTCAGAGGTCCAGATAAGTAGAACAACACTTGCTCTCATCCTTCCATATTGGTGGAGCAGTTAGGCTACATATTATAACACAACCAGTAGCCATCTCCTCCCCTATGGGACATCTCTTCCCAGAGGGTAAGTCCAGGAGTGATACTTCAGGCTAGACACTTCATCCAGGATATAATTTAACACCATTTCTCCAGCTTCCATTCTACAAAAAACTTTGAGCGGAGTTGCTATCTATATGGCCCAAATTCTCCCCCCTCCATTTATATTTTTTTGGTGACTGTGGTTCAGGATATAGGTCACACATCAGGATTACAATACTAGTGACACATGTTGTATTTAAGTGAGTTGGATTGGACGCTAGACAAAGGACAATGAAAAGTTTTTGTCATAAAAAGATTTTTTTGTGTTGGTGCTCTAATTAATGGAAAATGTGATATGGTAATAAGAGGTTCAGGTTTCTTTTTAATGTTTTATTTTTGGGAAAAGGTGTCAGGTAGAATAGTATATGTCCTGGAAATTTTATTTCTCATTTTTCTGAGACTCTAGTCTTGGTGGAAGGGAGGATAGGAGGTAGAGTAGAATGCAGCTTCCTACCCAAGTGGGGTGAGAATTCTGTGAGTTAATTTACTGCACAATGGGACGGGTGTCCCACACGTTGGATCATAGATTTTAATGGGGAGGGGTTGGCCTGTAATTCTAGTTTACTTGAACTACTGCACTTTATTTTGCCACTTGCACATAGATTAACATTTCTTGGTATTCATATGCCAAAGCAGTTCATTGCAGCTTGTATGACTAACATCCAATATTCACAATACTCTGTGTGCTGTACGAAGAATGACAATTACATACGTTCCATTATTCAATCAAAATACATTTTCTAGTTTAAAAATGCACAACAAAACAATGACAACAACAACAAAATCACCCTTTGTTGATGCATCTCATTAGTTGAAATCTGTGATAAATTGTTGAATCACCTGGCCAGAGAATTCAATTTATGGAATCTTTTCATTTTAATAGATAGTAAAATAAATTAGGTTTGTTCTGTTAGTAAATTACCCTTATGTGAAATATTTACATTTTCTATCACAAAATGCTATCTCTCTGGGGGGCGGGACTGTGCACTCTGGCGGATCAAAGCAAGTTTGATATAACGCGGTTTCACCTATAACACGGTAAGATTTTTTTGACTCCCGAGGACAGCGTTATATCGGGGTAGAGGTGTACTACTAAATAATCTCTTAGGCTATGGTTCTGCAAAGACTCATGCATGTGCTTAAATTAATGCACATTTAGTAGTCCTACTGAAGCAAATGGACTACTTGCTTATAGTTAAAGCATGTATCTAAATCTTTTGCAGGATGAAGGCCTCAAAAAGCAGCGTGATATGTATATAATCATGTCACATAAAGAAAAACTGCAAAGATAAAAATAAAAAGTACCTGATCTGTCAAAGTTTGACATATTTATTCTCTTGAGTAAAGATAGCTACCATCACAGTTTGATTTCCACTTCCCTGACATGACTCCCCTGCCATGAAACTGTAAAAAAATAAAATAAAAAGAAAATGCTGCTATTTTCATCTAATTGGTGACTACTTAAATGCTAGAGAACAGATTTTATCTATCTACGTTTTTTTTTTTTAACTAGCAAGCAATTCTTCTGAGGTAGCACTGACAGCTTCAGCTTCTTTCCAGGCACCGAGGGGATACGTAAGGTCCCCCCAATTGGTTATGGCAGGCTCCAGTTAACAGTCTGACTGTCTTAGCGATGAGAACATAAATGAGTGATAGAAAAACCTGCTAAGAATAATCACAAAACACATTGCTCTCCCCTGTATTTAATAAGCAACTTTGAACACAGGCCAGATAAAAATCAATTTTTAATATAAAGTTTGTTTTCTTTCAAAAAAATCAACTTGTTTAAAATTAAATTTGAATTTCTGACAGTCTGCATCAAGGCCTAAACCTGTCATACTCTATTAACATGATTTACATAAACAAAAATGAATATGCCAAATCAATGAGCCCTCCTGAAACTCTATTGAGTTAAAGTTATGATTTTTATTCAGAATAAGGGGGATAACTGTTGAAGTTAGTTTATCTGTTGAAGTCAGTTTTTCTAATTTTTATATATATATATATATATATATATATATATATATATATATATATATACACACACACACACATATACACACACACACTTTATGCAGCACATTAAATACATTTAGTCTTGAAAATAGAGTGAATACTACTATTGTATTCACTTTTTTTCAAATGTCAGTATTTTAAGTTTTTGTTGTACAGAAAAGCTTTTGCCTTAATTACTTTTGGTTTCAGTTTAGTAGCAGTAGTTTTATTTTCACTTTTGCAGTCTATAAGTCAGTTAGCATTCTTCAGAATGTAACTTTTAGTGTTTATTTAGATTAATATGAAATTAAGGAAAAATCTGGTAGTTTTATTCAGCAAATACAAAACAAGTTAAAATGTTATTTTTGAAGTTTTTCTAAATTGAATTCCAATTTGTGTCCCAATGCGACTTGACACATAATGTAAATAAAAAGTTAAGGTGTTAGTTTGTAAATAGAATCATAGAAATGTAGGACTGGAGGGGAACTCCAGAGGTCATTTAATACAGTCCCCTTCACTGAGGCAGGACAGAGTATACATAGACCATCCTTCACAGGTGATTGACTAATCTGTTCTTAAACACCTGCAAAGTCAGGGGCTCTATAATCTCTCTTGGAAGCCTATTCCAGAATTCAACTATCCTCAAAGTTAGAAAGTTTTTTCCTAATATCTAACCTAAATCTCCATTGCTTCAGATTAAGTCAATTACTCCCTGTCCTACCTTCAATGGACATGGAGAAAAATTGATCACCATCTTCTTTATAATAGCTTTGAACATATTTAAAAACTGTTATCAGGTCCCCCTCGGTCTTCTTTTCTTGAGACTAAATATGCACCGTTTTAAGAAAACTATCATTCATCATATGCTATCAAAATGGAAAAATGTAGAAATGAATTATCTGAATGAATGTGTATTAAATAATAAATGTATACATTTATAGTATATTCTTCTGGTTAGCAAAGTGTCAATCAAGTATATAGGCTATATTTTGTTGCAAATGAGCATTAAATCATACTTTAATGCTTATACCAACCAATGAGAAGGAACCCTTCTTTGGGAAACAAACGGGAAAGTAAAACGGAAAACATAATTAAAGTGATGATTTAAATCAAGGTTTTCTGATTGCTGATTTAAATCAAGATTGAAAGTGGTGATTTAAATCAATCCACCTTGCTTAAACATATTAAAAATACCTAGTTAGACGGAAGTGTTAATGGCAATAACTAGCTCCTTTGCAATTAGATTTTTGTTGGATCAAATCCTTACCCAGGTTTCACTGAATTCTTTGTGACTTTGGTGGAGGCTTTATCAGAATACAGACTAAGGCCCTGATCCTTCAAGTGCTCCATGTTTAGATTCAATTGACCATTGGGGCATATGATTTAGTTGGGGATTAGGTCCTGCTTTGATCAGGGGATAGGACTAGATGACCTCCTGAGGTCCCTTCCAACCCTATGATTCTATGATATGGGCAGGGCAGTTTACAGGACCAGCGCTTAAGTAAGAATTTCAGGGTTTGGTCCACTGTTTTTAAACACTGTAAAGATATAACAATATGGGGAGAAAATGTAAACACAGAGATGGGTAGAGAATACATTATATGTGATAAATTATTTATACATGAAAATAATGTTAGACAAGGCACACTGTAGTTCCTGGGTAAAATTTTCAAAAGTGCCTATGTTTCATTTTTCAAAAGTGACTCTGACACTAGAACTTAAGCTCCATTTATTTTCAGTTACTATTAGGATCTTTAGTATTAGATACACAAAGGGACTTAAGTGCCTAAAAGAGTCAGTTAGGTTCTGAAGTCCAACATTTAGGCCCCCCCGGCATTCACAAAACCTTCACTCAGCGGTAGTGCCTGAAGTCCCCACAACACTTACATTTCTGCTGATGGACGTGCACAAAGCCAAAGTAATGATGCCACTGAGAAGCTCAGAGACAGAGAGTGACTGACTAACTCTGTGGGCCAGTGCAGGGCCGCCCAGAGGATTCAGGGGCCTGGGGCAAAGCAGGGGAGCGGCGGTCCGGGTCTTCGGTGGCATTTCGGCGGTGGGGGGGCCCTTCAGTCGCTCTGTGTCTTCGGCAGCATTGAAGGACCCCTGCCGAAATGCTGCTGAAGACCTGGAGTGACTGAAAGGCCCCCCCGCCGCCAAAGACCCGGACCGCCACCGGGCCAGGGCTCGCAGGGCCCCTGCGGGGCCCAGGGCCTGGGGCAAATTGCCCCACTTGCCCCCCCTCTGGGCGGCCCTGGGCCAGTGGTTAGGGCACTCACTGGGGATGTGAGAAAGTCAGGTTTAAGCCCCTGGTAGTGACTATTCAGTTATTCATATATACTGGAACAGCTTCAAGAGGAGAGACTGATAGCTTGTCTATGCCAACAATTACTTTGTGGCAAGGTGGGGTGCGACTCTACCTCAGGGATCGGCAACCTTTGGCACGCAGCCAGCACATCCCTTGTCCTGCGCCACTTCCCGCAGCCCCCATTGGCCTGGAGCGGCAAACCGCGGCCAGTGGGAGCCACAATCGGCTGAACCCGTGGACGCGGGAGGTAAACAAACCGGCCCGGCCCGCCAGGGGGCTTACCCTGATGGGCCGCGTGCCAAAGGTTGCCGATCCCTGCTCTACCTCATGCAAGCATTCCACTGTTGTGTGAACCCTGCTGATGTGGTTTAAGTTTGTTAGTGCCTTTGATCCAATCCCATTTCAAAAAGAGCTTGATCAAAGTGCATTAATGAATTGTTAATGCATATCAGCAGGGTCCTCATGGAAAGTTAGACCAAGGCAACTAATGTGGGGTAGATTAATACCCCAGCTTGCTGCAAACTAATTGGTCATGTAGACAAGCCCTGAGACATTGTCTTCAAAATACCCAATAGGCCAATGGTTAGGGTACTCAGCTGGGAGGTGGCTTCAAGTCCCTTATCCAAATTAGGCACGTGAGGGATTTGAAAAAATTCACCTGCAGGCCAGGTGAGTGCCCTTATCTTTGGGCTATTGGCTATAATGGTGCGGGGGGAGAGTATCTCTCTGTTTTTTCATGACAAAGGGATGACCTGGCTTGTGTGCCTAACTCCAGGAGCGGATTCATGGCTCTCTTGGCATTTCCTACTGACTAGCTTAGGTGGCTCCGTGCTCAGATTCCTGGCTTCTGACCATAACTTTTAAACGGTATGTCTACACTTACAGTGGTATGGAGAGTACAGACACTGCCTGACCAGCTAGCACATGTATACATAGCAATGCAGACGGTGAGGCATGGCTTAGGGAAATAGAGTACCCTACAGACCTGCACCCTAGCTGTATATACTTACCAGGGCTCTCTACACACCCAAGCTGTGCCGCCCACTTCTAAAAATAGCAGTGTAGTGTCCCACTGCCTCCCTGCTGCCAGATCCTTTCACTGCAGTGTGTAGCTATGTGTGTAATGCCCATACTCTACATGCTGCTCTAAGTGCAGACATTGCCTTAGGTACCTAACTCTGCCTATGCATTGCATAGGAAGCCTGGGTGCCTAACTCAGTGCTAAGGATTCCACTAGGCAGCAGGGAACTTAAGTCCCTTGGTGGATTGAACCCCAAGTACCTAAATCATTTTAAAAAATGGGACTTAGGTATGTTTGAAATTTCTACCACCTTACTCCATAGCCCTTTTAACTAAGGGATAAGTAGTCACAACTAAAATATAATTTCCTGGCTTGTTTATGTTTAAAGTGAAGAAAAAAATCTATAGGGATCACCTTCTGAGAAAAAGTGTTAGGATAAATATAATAATAGCTAGCACTTTGCAGCTTCAAAATGGGGTATAAATATCAACTAACACCTGCTGAAATTATCAGTTGCAACATGTTCTCAATATTCCTGAAAATCAAGCTCTGCATGTGTACAATTGGACTGCCAGAAGCTAAAGCGCCCAAATAAGTTGACACTTTTCAAAATGTAAGTTTCAGGCCTCAAGTCTGAAAAAGAGAAATACGCAAACATATTTCTGTGCCTATGTGGAACCTCACTGATTTCACTCAGGAGACAGCCTTGTGGTTTTCTTTGCAGGACTGGGGCCTAAGTAACTTGCCACGTCACATAACAAATCTGTGACAGAGCTTGGACCATGGGTTCCTGATTCTGTCTCATGCTCAAGTCAATAGATCTTTTAACCTTACTAATATTTCTTCTAATGTACATATGCATATCTGCAGAAAAATAAAATGGTTGCTATGCCATCAGTTGTCTAAAATTTAAATTAGCACATATATAAGTAAGCAGCATGTGGAGACCTTTGTATAGTATATGGAAGAAGAATTAATAAAACCCAATGATAATATCTAAATTCGTAATACTTTTTTTTTTAACGAATGACATTTAAAATTAACAATAGCTCGATACAAATGACTTAGAATGGGTCTCATTCTGGATTAAGTTAAACAGACTTAATGAGTTTGAAAGACTCAAAATAGAATAGCTAAGTCTTGCAGACTTTCATTCCCAACACTCTGGAAAAACAACTAATAAGGCAGTGTGGTTAGGATGTCTTAGAAGCGATGATTATTTTAAAATTTCTAATATATACAAACATATGTTTCAAAAGAATTTCAAGGTTCAATTTTGGAGGTGATTTACCTATACACCCTGACATCTGATGCTTGCACTAGGGACTGCACTCATGCAAGCCAGGCATGCTATAAAATTATGTTTGAAAAATCAGGAACAATAAAATAATATTGGAAATGAACAGGACTTCCAAACATATTATCATTTCTTTAAACTCTATATTAAATTTCCAAAATAGGTAAAAGCAAAATAGATAAGCTAAACTTTGGGTTTATGTTCAAAATATTTGCCAGTTTTCATAGATCATCTTCCAAACCATATGCTTCAATGCATGTTATAGAAAATAAGCAAAAATACCATCACCCTTTACTTGTGAGCAACTTCAATACCACAGTCAGAAGCTAGAGTTGTAATGCAACAAAGGAAAAAGATGTAGAAAGGAAACAGATTTCCAGCATCTAAAACAGGGATTGACAACCTTTGGCACACAGCCCGTCAGGGAAATCTGCTGGCGGGTGGGACAGTTTGTTTACCTGCAGTGTTCGCAGGTTCGGCCGATTGCAGCTCCCACTGGCCACGGTTCGCTGTTACAGGCCAATGGGGGCTGCGGGAAGTGGCAGCCAGCACGTCCCTCAGCCCACGTTGCTTCCTGAAGCCCCCATTGGCCTGAAACGGTGAACTGCAGCCAGTGGGAGCTGCAATCGGCTGAAACTGCAGACACTGTAAGTAAACAAACCGTCCCGGTTCGCCAGCGGATTTCTCTAACGGGTCGCATGCCAAAGATTGCCTATCCCTGATCTAAGAGATGAACAATTATTTTCCAAATTAAGGTTCTGAACCTGCATGTGACTATGAATCTGATTCAAAGCCCAATGAAGTCAATGGAAATCTTTCCATTGACCTCTGTGACCTTTGCATTATACCTTTTGTGTGAGTGGATCCCTGTGCCTTTGCAGAGCCCATTGAAGTCAATGGGGTCCCTTGCAAGCACCGAGTGTCTGCCCACTCATAACAAGTTGCAGGATCAAGGCCTTAATGTATAGAATGTTTGCAAGGGTTTCACTCTTAAAAGAATCCAATTAGGAATATTTTAACATTATGCATGGTCTCTAAATCCAAGCTCAGGAGAGGAGCAGAAGTTTGCAAATGGAGTACTTTCTTTTTGCTCTGTGTTCCATGCAGAGGATTTACAGGCAGAAGAAGATAGGACATTTCATTACAGTGGGAGAAACCAAGTGTTCTGCCCCCAAATGGATATAAACCAGAATTGGTCCCTAATCCTACAAATGGATCCATGTTGGACCCACATCTGTGGGCAGGGTTTTAAATTGGATTGGTTTTCGTGAATGAATGTTATGTTTTACTTAAGATAGATAGTTGTGTAAATTAGGGAAATCTGAATTAAAACAGCTGTAATCCTATAAAGATTATGCATGTTAATTTTATGCTTTAGGTAGTAATTTGTATGAAAACTGAAGTTACAAGAATTTGCTAAAGGTAGAGTATTCAAAGGATTTATTTTTTAAATTCAGAAAGAGTTAACGGGAACTTAAAATTTTCCATCTTTTAAAGGAAAATTTAAATCAGCAAGGGGGGATGGAGTTTTGTTAGAATAAATGCAATTGTGTATTAGATTATGAATGTTTAGGAATCTTTTTTTCTTGGAATGCTGAATACTTATTACAGCTTTGATATTTGTTTATTATGTCAGAACAGAAAAAGGAAGGATTATCACCAAGTGGTAGCACTCCTACCATTTATATCCATGGTAGCTGGGATGATGGACAGAGAAGCTGTGCAGCCATCTCAGGCAAATAGACAGATATTCATTTGATCACCGGCCAAACAGAGTGTGCATTGTAACCAAACAAAGAAATATACTGAATGGGTTAAATTTTCACAAATGTTAATATTAATGTATTTATTAATATTACATTTAAAAAATAGAGTCTTAAATTGATTATATGTTCTCTATGTTTATTAGTGAAAATTCCTACCGTGCCTGATACTGACAATCTTATGAGAAAACCTGCAGGGGTCAATAGAACATCTCATGGGTCATTGTGAGTTAGGGTATCAGACTGGCATGTCCCCTTATGTGAGAATGCATCAACCAGAAAGAGAGCATATCTCAAATGAATCTTAAATTTAGAGAGATACTGTAAAACGTGAGTTAAGGAGAGCTCTGCAGGGGTATATATATTCAGAAAATACTTTGAAAAATATTCAGACTCACATTGTTTTAAAACAACGGCAGGGAAACAATAATTGTATTTATTCTAGTAATAGATTTGCATAAAATGTCACCTTCAAATCCATTCTGAAACTCAGATTTATTATCATTGACATAATGAACAAGCATTTGATATCCTATGTTTATCTAGAACCCAAGGCCTAGGCTACAACTAAAACTTAGATCAACCTACCTATGTTGCTCAGTTGTGTGAAAAATTCAGACATAGTTAAGGTGACCGAAGCCCAGGTATAGACACTGCTATGTTGACAGAAGAATTCTTTTGTTGACCTAACTACTTCCTCTCGAGGGGGTGGATTTGCTACAACAACCCCCTTCTGTTGCTGTAGCAAGGGTCTACAATACAGTAGCATAGCTTATCAGTATAAGCCTATCATGTTGCATAAGTTCTGACAGATGAAATGGGAGAGGCCAACAAAAGAAGTGTAACATAAGAGGCAGAGAGTAGGGCATGGGTTTTTTGGCTTTTCCAGTATTCCCATTCGTCATAAATTTCAACCATTCCAGATGAAGTCAATTCATTAGGAAGGTACACAAATAAAAGTAGCATTTATTCTGCTACACTGATTTCTATGTAGCCGACAACTATCACTTGTTTCGTTCCAGATTTTCACTTTATACAAATAGTAAATTCAGTTAAGTGAATTGGCTAAATATTATGGAAGAAACAGGTAAAGGTATAAGGGCCTGACTCTTACTCAGTCATATTGGCTTAAATCTAGAGTAACCCCAGTGAAGTCAGAGTTATACAGATGTGAGTGAGTTAAAAAGGAGCCACTTTTGGGGAATGTGCTCAAGGGGAGCAGCCGCTCCCTCTACTCCCCCCTCGCTACGCCACTGCTCCACCCCCAAACATACCTAAAAGAAACTGGAAAAAAGGACAGTGACTGCAAGGGATGCAAGTGATTGCTGGACCCAGACTAAAAGGAGATTAGTCTGTAAAAGGAAGTTTACTGGTGAGATTATCTGTATTCAGTTTGATTAGACATAATTTGCGTGTTTTATTTTATTTTGGTTGGTGACTTACTTTGTTCTGTCTGTTACTACTTGGAACCACTTAAATCCTACTTTCTGTATTTAATAAAATAACTTTTTACTTATTAATTAACTCAGATTATGTGTTAATACCTGGGTCGGCAAACAGCTGTGCATATCTCTCTATCAGTGTTATAGAGTTTATGAGTTTACCCTGTATAAGCTTTATAACGAAGTCCTAAGCTGACAGGGCAGGAGAGCAGGGGCAGAAGTAGTCTTGGCACTTCGGGTGGCAGCTCCCAAGGGGGGTTCTGTGATCCAACTCGTCACATGCAGAATCAAACATTATATAATATTGAACTAGATTTATGATCTGAGCTCTTCTGAAAAATTTCTTCACAATTGTAAGTGCTGAGCATTCTTGAAAATCTGACTCATTTACAATAAACTTAAATGGTGTGATTCATATGTAAATTAACAAATGTTTAAAAGCGGGTGGCTCACATTCTTCTTTCATTTACATTAGTTAAATTTCTACAGCTTTTACTAGGTATTTCACCTTTATAATTAACAGCAGAGTTTGTCTCTCTATATATTTTTGAATTCCATCTCCTCAAATATTTGAACAAATAAATTCTGAATGAACGTTGACTTCTAAGGTAAATGAACTATACAGCCTCCTCTCGGGATTGATATTTTCATGCTCATGGTCAGGAGCTTTAGTAGTGATGCAGAACACACTGAAATCCTTTTGGACGGTATAAGCAAAAGTGCAATTTCAAAAGCAAACGAGAGAACGCTCTCAAGTGTTTTAAACCATGCAGGATTTACTCCTGTTTCTCAAAAATCAACAGGTCAGATTATGTAAGATGGTGACAACTGGCTCTCTCCTTTGAATTTTCAGTAGCAGTTGACAAAAGTGGTTCAGTTCTCTATTCAGTCTAATTACACATAATTTCCCCCCCAAGATTAAAATACATAAAGCCTGAGACAAATGTAATTTAAAACTACTTAATGGAAAAGACACAAAAGTAGTTTAGTGCCTCCGCTTAAATGAAACCGTACACAACAAAGAACATTATGCAGTGTGGGAGGAAAAAGAAAGTGCATCTATAGGGAAAAGAATGTTCTGCAGTCTTGTGTTGCTCTTCAGTTCTGCTAGTGGAGAGGAACTAAATGGAATAGATCTAGGAGGGACGACATGCTGCTCCCTCTCCTTTCCCTGACTGCAGAAAGTCCTCCAAAGACACACTGCAGGGACTGGAGGGTCACAAGAATAGCAAGAGGAAATAGGGTCAGTGGGGAGATAGATGCTTTCCTCAGTATTGGATCCCTTCTCCCACAAAACCTATAAGGATTTCCACATGCAAGATAAGCTAGTTCTCAGTGTCTTACATGAGTACCCCTCACTATGTTGAAGGACCCCCATTGCAAATGTTTTGGGCAGTCACTACTAGCAAAGTCATGGCAGTAGAGTTCCAGTCCTGACTGAGGCAGCCATATTATCATGAGGGAGAGAGAGAAAGAAGGCCTGGGCAGCTGCATAAATGCATGTGAAGATGGCCCAAGATTTTGGCATTCTGTATTCACAATTTTTCTGCAAATAATAGATGTGATTCTTAGAACTTATTCTGAAGTTCTGTCATACTTGCATCCTCTGTTATGAAACCTTGGGATGAAAAAAAATGAACAGATTATTCCAGGTGCTTATTCCAGGAGAATGAGAATGAGGCACAGTGTTCAGGTAAACTTTTTGTTCTTTTGTAGCATTTGACTCAAAAACCCACCCATCTCTCCCTCCCTCAGTTATCCACATTTTATCTAACCTAAAGCTTGATCCCACTGTCCTTAACTCCCATTATTTTCGGGTCCGATCTTGTTCTCATTGTACCCAACTGCAAAATATCCCATTGGCAGCAATGGAAACTGAATCAGGCCCCTGAACAAACTGAAGTGGGGGTTGTTTTATATCTTGCAGGACTGGACTGTTAAGTTGTAAGAGTCTTTGCATAGGACTCGTGAGCCAAACTCAGAGTGAACATAATACAAATTTAATTCAATCTAAAACCATGTAACTTGCACATTAGGGAACAGAAGGTGTACACATGCTAAACCAGTTTAGATTCCCTTTGCACTGCTTTATACTCATACTCAATATTGTAACACTGTTCCTAATGCCCAACGCCCTCCATGAACGCTCATTCTGAATTTAGACCATTGTACTAATAAAGTCCAAATTAGGTAATTCCTATTTGGGATGCCTACAGAAAGGAGGCTAGTGTGCAAAACAACTAACAGAAAAGTGTACGAAGGTGTAAAGACCATCCCTTGTTTTAGTGTACTCCTTCTTCCAGCTCATTGGCATCTAAGTTGTGCTATCTTAGATTCCTTTGTCATCACTTACACATTGGTAAATGGGCATAAATAGGTGAAATAGAATCAGAGTATAAGGGAATCTAACACTGTGTGGAGAAGTCTAGGGGTATTTTTTGTTTGCCTGCAAATTGTGATGCACTGTATAAGTAATGTGGTCTGTTGTAGGGGGCTGTGTGCTGAGCCAAGTGGTCTGGTAGGCTAGAATGTGAGCTTACTGATGAGGCTCTAGCCTGCTATTCTTTCATTCCTAAAGTCTTTAGGATCCCTGGGCAAGGGGGCAGAGCTAATTCACTTTGAACAGGGGTTTAAAAAGCCAGCTCCTAAGCAACCAGAGGAGCTAGTGAACAGAAGAGTTTAGAAAGGGAGTGTGAGAGGTAGATACATCTAATAAACATATTCTAAACTTAAGCCAATATTCCACACACCCCAAATAAACAAACAAAAAAACAAAACGAGCAAACAAAAAAACAAAAGCAAAACAAAGCAAAGTATGCAAGAAGTTAAAATGATGGTGGCAGCAGTCCAGCAACAGAGTGGGAGTTATTCAGTTTATTGCACTGAATGCAGCATGTACACTACCTGCCTCATGGGTAGATAATATATGTGTGCATACGGTGCAAGCAGCAGAGCATGAGTACGGGCTCTTGAGGCCAGAGTGGCTGAACTGGAGTAGCTCAGAGAGACAAATGTACATAGACGAGACTTTCAGGGACTCAGTAGAATGGTCCCACTCCCAGTCTGACAGCCTCTGTGTTGTTGAGGAGGATAAAAGTCTTGAGGAAGGAAAACATGAAGCTGGAGCAGAGGGAAACAATCCCTAGTTGGGACTCTAGATGATGTCATGTTGTCCTCTCACACTGAGGATAACCCTCCAGGGAAGGGAAACACATTTGCTAGGAAGAGCCAAGTAAAAGTAATGGGGGATTCAATTGTGAGAAATATATAGATAGTTGGGCTTGTGATAACTGAGAGAATCTCATAGTAAGTTGCCTTTCAGAGGATAAATTTTGAGGATCTCACAAGACATCTAGACAGATTCATGTGCAGGGCTGAGGAAGAGCCAGTGGTAATGTGACATAGGGAAAGGTAGGAGAGAAGTCCTGGAGGCCAAATTTAGGCTGCTAGGTAAGAAATTTAAATCCAGGATCTCCATGGTAGCCTTCACTGAAATAATTCCAGTTCTACACACAGGGCAAGTTAGACAGGCAGAACTGCAGGGTTTCAATGTGCAGATGAGATGATGTAGGGGAGAAGGTTTTCGTTTATTCGGAACAGGGGGATTCTTGGGAAAGGAGAAGACTGTACAGGAAGTATGGGTTCCACTTAAGCCAAAAGAGAACCAGATTGCTGGCCTGTAAAATTAAAAAGGTTATAGAGGATTTTTTAAATGAAGGGGTGGGGAAAAGCCAACAAGTGTGGAGGAGCATGTTGTTTGGGCAGAGACATCACTTAGGGATTAATTTATTAAAAGGGGAATTCTTTATCCTAATAAAGAAGATGGAAAAGATGTTGGTAAAGTACAGGTAGGAGCTATGGAGGAACAGTCAAATGTAAAGGGTCGTATTTAAATATAACACATGAAAGCAAGCAACTCAATATTAACAAAATGGACAAGTGCTTGTATATAAATGCTGGAAGTCTAAATACTAATATGGGTGAACTTGAGTGAGGATATTGGTATAATTGGCCTTGCAGGAATTTGGTGGGATAAGGATAATCAATGGGACACATTAATACCAGGGTACAAAATATATAGGAATAACAGAGTAAGGTCATACTGGTGGAGGAATGACACTATATGTGAAAAAGCATAGCGTCAAATAAGGTAAAAATCTTAAATGAATCAAACTGTACCATAGAATCTGTATGGATTGAAATTCCATGCTTGACCAATAAGAATGTAATAGAAATATATACTACAGACCACATGACCAGGATGGTGACAGTGATTGTGAAATGCTCAGGGAGATTAGAGACTGCAAAGGCAGAAAACACAATAATAATGCGCAATTTCAACTATCCTCATACTGAATGGTATGTGTCACCTCAGGAAGGGATAAAGTTTCTTTACACCATAAATGGCTGCTTCCTGGAGCAGCTTGTCCTGGAACCCGCAATGGGAGAGGCAATTCTTGATTTAGTCTTAAGTGGAGCACAGGACCTGGTCCAGGAGGTAAATATAGCTAAACTGCTTGATAACAGAGATCATAATGGAATTAAATTTAACATCCTTGTCGGGGAAGGGGGGAAAAGTCAAACAAATCCATCACAGTAGCATTTCATTTCAGACAGGGGAACCACACAAAAATTGAGAAGTTAGTTAGATTTGAAATTTAAAGGAACAGCCACAAGGGTGAAATGACTGCAAACTTCATGGTGACTATTTAAAAACACCATAATATAGGCTCAAACTAAATGTACACCCCCAAATTTTAAAAAATCAGTAAGAGGATCAAAAATGCCACCAAGGCTAAACAGAAGAGTAAAACAGGTGGTTAGAGGCAAAGAAGCATCCTTTAAAAATTGGAAATCAAATCCTAGTGAGGAAAATGGAAGGGAACATAACCTCTGGTTAATCAAGTGTACCAGTATAATAAAGTAGGCCAAGAAAGAATTTGAAGACCAATTAGGTAAAGACACAAAAACTCACAGCAATTTTTTTTCAAGTACAGCAGAAGCAGGGAGCCAGCCAGACAATCAGTGGGGCCACTGAACGATTGAGATGCTAAAGGAGCACTCAGGGGAAGAGGCAATTATGGAGAAGCTAAATGCATTCTTTGCTTCAATCTTCACTGCAGAGGATGTGTGGGAGATTTTCATACCTGAGCCATTCTTTTTAAGTGACAAATTGAGGAAATCTCCCAGATTGAGGTAACAGTAGCTATCAGTTTGGGAACAAACTGATAAATTAAACATAAGTCACCAGGACCAGATGGTATTAACTCAAGAGTTCTGAAAGAATTCAAATATTAAATTGCAGAACTACTAATTGTGGTATGTAACCTATCACTTAAACCAAGCTTTCTACCAGATGACTAGTGGGTAGTTTATATAATGCCTTTTTTAGGCGATCCTGGCAATTACAGTCTAGTAAGTCTAATTTCAATACCAGGCAAATTGGTTGAAACTATAGGAAAGAATAAAATTATCAGACACATAAACCTGGTATGTTGGGGAAGAGTCAACATGTTTTTTTAAGGAAATCATGCCTCACCAGTCTATTAGAATTCTTTGAGGGAGTCAACAAGTATGTGGACAAGGGTGATTTAGTCAATACAGTGTAGTTTGACTTTCCTCAACAAAGGCTCTTAAGCAAACTAAGCAGTCATGGAATAAGAGAGAAGATCCTCTCATGATTCAGTAACTGGTTAAAAATAGGAACCAAAGAGTAGGAATAAATAATAACTTTTCACAGGGGAAAGAGGGAAATAGCAGGATCCCCCAAGGATCTGTACTGGACCAGTGCTGTTCAACATATTCATAAATGATCTGGGAAAGGAGGTAATACATGAGGTGGCAAAATTTGCAGACAATACAGAATTACTCAAGATAGTAAAGTAAAGCTAATTGTAAAGATTTACGAAGGGATCTCAGAAAACTGGATGACTGGGCAACAAAATGACATATGAAGTTCAGTATTGATAAGTGCAAAGTACCTACTTCCACAAAAGTAATGCACATTGGAAAAAAATTCCCAATTATACATACAAATGGAATCTAAATTAGCTGTTTCCACTCAAGAAAGATCTTGGAGTCATTGTGGATAATTCTCTGAAAACATCTGTTCAATGTGCAGTGGCAGTCAAAAAAGCTAACAGAATGTTAGGAACCATTAGGAAAGGAATAGGTTTCAGAGTAGCAGCCGTGTTAGTCTGTATCCGCAAAAAGAACAGGAGTACTTGTGGCACAAGTGCTCCTGTCCCTTTTAGGAAAGGGATAGATAATAAAACAGAAAATATCATCATGCCACTATATAAATCCAGTGTAGTTTTGTCACCACACCTCAAAAAAAGATTTATTAGAATTAGAAAGGGTACAAATAAGGGCAACAAAAATTAGGGATATGGAACAGCTTCTATATGAGTGGAGATTAAAAAGAGTGGGACCTTTCAGTCTAGAAAAGAGGCAACAAAGGTAGAGATGTGATAGAGGTCTATAAAATCATGAATGGTATGGAAAAAATGAATAAGGAAGTGTTATTTACCCCTTCTCATAACACTAGGCAGCAAGTTTAAAAAACAAAAACAAAAGGAAGTATTTCTTCATGCAGTGCACAGTCAACCTGTGGAACTCACTGCCATTGGATGTTGCGAAGGCCAAAACTGTAAATGGGTTCAAAAAAGTTTTAGATATGTTCATGGAGAATAGGGGCATCAAGGGCCATTAGCCAAGATGGTCAGGGATGCTGTTCTGTGTTCTGGATGTCCCTAAACCTCCAAGTGCCAGAAGAATCTGCACTGGCCACTGTCAGAGACAGGATACTGTGCTAGATGGACCATTGGCCTGACCCAGTATGGCCAGTTTTATGTTCTGGTGCAATAATAATAATGCCATTTCTTTACTGTATCTTGCAGGGTATCTATTTCACTGTATTATGGAATAATATTCCTATTTATTGTACTGACATCTTTGATGGACTGAATTTGTTATTCATCATAACAAAAAAGCACATCATTAAAACATTATTTAGGATTATATGAATACATATCAGTGCCAGCTTTTTCTGGATATGCTGTACTTAGCATGTGGATGTGACCGTGCATTTTGGGAAATCAGCTATTGTGTTTACACATGCATGAACAACCGCAGATTTTTCAAGCTAATTGGTAATGTGTTGCCCTTTTCAAGAGTAGGATTCAATGTTTATTAATCATCTAAGAGAGGATGCAGACATTTCAAAGAGATATTCTTTTCCTAGTTAAATGCATAGTTTGGTAATTCATATTAACATGTTTTGAGACAGATTTATTTTTTAAAATAGATCATTATTTTTAGTAGCATTAAATATTTACACTATGATAGTAACCAGAGTCTTTACTGAGGAGACAAACCCCATTGTGCTTGTTGCTGTACAAACACAGAGGCACATGATTTCTGCTCTGAAAATCTCACAATTGAAGATTAGCAACATACTAATGGAAGGAGATGGGGAAACAGTCAGATATACAATCTTACATGTATTTGGAGGTTTTTTAAAACAATGGTCAAGTAAATAATTATGCTTTACTATTATTATTATTTATTATTTCTTTTAAGTCAAGATTTTCGCTAATAGGATCTGTCAGCTCCTTGGCAATCTGGCCTACTCTGTAAATACTAGACTCTTGAGACAACACCAGTTTTGAATAAAAACACATTTTGCACCATATTCACCTCTGTAACTCTAGTGTTATGCCAATATAATTCCACTGATTTTTTTCAGTGGAGCTACACTCTCATACAATGGAGTAACACTGTGATGAATCAGGTCCTGGCTAAAACAGCCAAGAAAGGCTTATGGGCTCCCAGCTCCTCAGATGGCCCAGCAGTGGATTTAAGGGAAGAGGAGTATTAGTTTTCTGGGTGCTGACAGGGTAGGGGAAAGCCTTTGTGGACTGAGACTGAAGGCCGTGTTGTATAAGGGAATTGCTTTGTTTTGGTGCTACTCTTGAGTTGTCTGTTTAACCAGTCAATTGTGTCCTGACACAAAGGCCTGAAACAGAGTCAGATATTGCTTTGGTTCCTTCTGGGCTGGTGAGAAAGCCCATGAGCTTACAGGCCCATTGCTCTATAGTTTAGACTTAGGACCTGGTTCTGATCTCGTAAATCATTAATGATGCTGTTGTAATCAATGCCAAGAATTTATTAGCCACTTACATTTGGGGGGAGGGATAGCTCAGTGGTTTGAGCATTGGTCTGCTAAACCCAGGGTTGTGAGTTCAATCCTTGAGGGGGCCATTTAGGGATCTGGGGCAAAATCAGTACTTGGTCCTGCTAGTGAAGGCAGGGGGCTGGACTCGATGACCTTTCAAGGTCCCTTCAAGTTCTAGGAGATGGGATATCTCCATATTTTTAATATGGAATCTACTTCTCAAGAGGGAGTGCTGGTAGTATGGAAATCTGGTTGGTAATTTGACATTCAATATTTGGCCACAGTAGGTGGCAATAATGAAATGTTATGGTCAATGATTTTGGGTGGGATTTTCAAAAGAGCTCAGAACTGGCCTAACTGTGCTCCAATTGAAGTCTATAGGAAGAATTTTTCAGTGGTTTTGTGGTTCAGTCCTCAGCTCTGACCCAGACTGCTGTCCATAAAGGGACTTAAAAACAGCCAGATCTTCCCCCATGAGTGGTTCCACTGATGTACAATGAGTCCTATGTGGTATAGTAGTTCCTATGCCAGATCCCCTCTCCTGAAGCCCCAGTGTCGGAGGCATACTGGGCATTCCTGGGGGAGGAGGGACAGGTAGGAACAGAGGTGCTGGAACTAGGAGTGCTGCCGCACTCCCTGGCTTGAAGTGGTTTCCATCATATAGAAGGTTTACAGTTTGGTTTGATGGCTCTCAGCACTTGCACTATACAAATAGTTCCAGCACCTTGGGCGGGAATAGTTTAGAGCATTCACATCTTCCATTTGGAAGAAGGCTAGTTGCATTAAATCAACTCTGTAACCCATGGCTGATCTAAACTGGGTCAAGAACTGAATTAGCCCCTGGCCAGCTTCACCACTGAGGAACCATCTCAGCTCCTCTTCCCTTCATTGCTGATTTAGCTGCTCCCAAGGATACTGGGCACAGTTTAGGTTTGAAAAACAAGATTTTGTTGTTGTTTTTTGTAAAGCGTTTGGATTTTTTTTTATTTCTTGGCTGTATTTAGTTGTTTTGCTATCTCTTTTTTGTTTTTCTGTATGATGTATAATTTTATATAGATTTATTAAAAATCAATAATGGCATGGATGGGGAGAAGGCTTATTAACCAATTGAAACTTCAGCGCTGGAGTCAAATTCATTCATTCTTTACTGCAGTACAGTCCATCTGAGTCTGGAGGGGTTTCAGCAGTGTAACAAAAGCAGAATTTGGCCTTTGATTTTCTTTAAATAGATATTTTCTAAAATGTAATCACGCCTCTTCCTTTGCCACAATACAAAAAATCCTGCTACAGATGAACATACACAGATAAGCGCTACATTTTAAGTGGTGTTAATTATAAATGAGAGTATTTTACAATTTCAAGTATTTTGTATTACCCAAGCAAATTTAGGTGCTGGATATGTTATGGCTCAGAATGTCATTGATTTAGCATAGTTGCTAGGGCAGGTTATAACAGATCATACTGAGAATAAGATCAATATCTGCAGGAATCAGTGCATCCATAAGTCGTAATGCAGTGTTCGATATATGATGCACTTAATTGTATGGAAATTTACCAATGTCATGGAAGTGCTATGCATCTGTGGTGTATTCTGTTATGACCATTAAGAATGTTAAATACTAATATGTTCAGTGAACGCTTAGGGGCACATTGTGCCTCCCTTACTCACAACATTGTGATTGAGGACTGCTTGAGGAGTAAGAAACCAACATGAGAAAGGGTATCAGAATCTGGCCCTAAATAATTTAAAATAGCTGCTGTTAGTGAAAGGATATTGAATAGGGTTATAAAGTCTCTCACATGCATAAGGGAATGGCAGCTGTAAACAATGGGTCCAATCTGCTGAAGTTCTGGTCACCGTTAGGGAGGTGGTGTGTATAACAGACTGACAATTTCCTGCAATATCCTTGTGACGGGGCTCCATTCACCACATTGGCTCCTCCTAATGGCTATTTTGGGGAATAGCTCCACAGGTTGGTACACCTTCTCCCAATGGTGCCTCACCCACTGTCATATCAGCTCTCTGACCTGCATCACTCCAGGGACTGCAGTATCCTCTTCATGACACAGTCCTCTGGCTGTGTCACCATCTGTGCTACCCCTTTCCAGGATTCAGTATGGCAGTCCAGCTGTCCAGCCACTTCCCCAGTGGCAAGTGGGAAGGACCTGGGCCCAACCACTACTCTGGTTCCGAACTCAGGGACCCTCTGAACTTCAGTCACTTACTGCATTCCTTTGCCTTGACTACCACTGCATTTCCCTGGGCCACTTCCCCGCAGTCACAGTACCCTACTCATTCCCAGCAGCCTCTCTAGAGCGCCTTCTCCATTCCCTGGGTCCCTGTATACACTGCTCTGTCCAAGGTGCTACAGGGTTGCAGCCTACTAAGGATACGGTCTTCTCTCCTCATGCTCCCAGCACTACTGACCTGGCTCTTCCCTGTGGCTCTTCTTATATGGGCCTCCTGGGCCTGGAATGGCTACTCCTCAGGGCCTCTCTCCTTTGGCCGCTTTGCCACATAGCCTCCCTAGGCCTCTTTTAACCCCTTACATGCCGGTGTGGGGCAGACACCTCATCACAAACTGTCCACAAAGTGTAGACAGCGCTAGGTTGATAGAAGAATTCTTCTGATGAGAACAGCTGTGCCACTGTAGCATTTCAAGTGTAGACAAGCCCTGAATAATAAAATCTCTGGAAGGTATCAGGAACTTCAAGGTCTTTTGGGAACAGTACCTGTGAAGTGGTTTTCCTAGGAAGTATCTGGAGGTAAGGCCAATGCAACTGACCTCTTTGGAATCCAGGCTTTTGAAGCTATCCCCTGGGGGGGGGGGAAACTACCTGCTCCCGGAAACCTCAGATCAAAGATCCCTAAACCGTATAAAGGGTGGAGTAAACAATTATGAGTATACTAGTTTTGAGCTGTGGCTGTGCTGAATTTGTGATAATAAAGAAAACCTCTTGGATAGGGTTTTAAAGAACTACTCCTGCCAGAGCCCATGTTAGAGTTGGGGTGATATCTGATAAGCTTATTAGCATGTATGTACTGTGACAAAGTTCCTCCTCTATCTTGGTGGGTCCTGCGTTTATTGGCGGATTTTCTTGCCTCAGAGATTCACCATGTGGGTTGGGGAACAGCCCAGAGACCTTCCCCTCTGGAAGAACCCACAGTCCAGGTCAATTGGGAGGTTTGGGGGGAACCTGGGCCCACCCTCTACTCCAGGTTCCAGCCCAGGGCCCTGTGGACTGCATCTGTCTATAGTGCCTCCTGTAACAGCTGCATGACAGCTACAACTCCTTGGGCTACTTCCCCATGGCCTCCTCCAAACACATTCCTTATTCTCACCACAGGACCTTCCTCCTGGTGTCTGATAACACTTGTGCTCTTCAGTCCTCCAGCAGCACACCCTCACCCTCTCACTCTCAGCAACTTGCACCTCTTGCTCCCAGCTCCTCACACTCACACCACAAACTGAAGGGAGCTCCTTTTTAAAACCCAGGTGCCCTGATTCGCCTGCCTTAATTGATTCTAGCAGCTTCTTCTTAATTGGCTCCAGGTGTCCTAATTAGCCTGCCTGCCTTAACTGGTTCTAGCAGGTTCCTGATTACTCTAGTGCAGCCCCTGCTCTGGTCACTCAGGGAACAGAAAACTACTCATCCAGTGACCAGTATTTGCCCTCTACCAAACTCCTGTACCCCACTGGGCTGGGTCTGTCACAGTACATTTTTATTCTCTTTAATATATTTTCTCTATAGTGCTTTTACCTTAAGAATGAAATAGGCTTTCATAGAAAGAACTGCGTGGTAATTTATAACTGTTGACAATCACTGTCTTATCAGTCTCTGAAGCAAAAGCAAGCAGGTGTGCTTGGGCAGCCTGTCTCTGCTGGGAAAAACAAAACGAAGGCAGGAAACTGTGCAGCCTGGAAATACCATGGTCAGAAAGGAATGTGACAAGGATTTCCACTCATGAAAGACAACAGCTGGATGCCTGAGTATGGGTGTCCTTGCCCATGAGGGCACCACTGAGGGGCAATACAAATGCAGTTGCCCTGAACTGTAACTGGGTGTATCTTCATTTTCCCCTTGACTGTAAGCCCTCAAGAGGCATTCAGTGTGTTGCAATACTAGCCTCATCTTATACTGATATCACTTGCACATAAAATTCCACTCCATTCACTCAGAAAAAAAGACAATTTTATTTTTTCTAGCTGGTGTAAATTTTGGCTTTCATTGCAAAAAACAAAATTTTGTTTAATGAACAAAGTCTATGCCCATGAGCTAATTTAGAAAGGGTGGACGGAATGAACACACCCTGCAACTAGATAGCATCTTTCCTCCCACAGAGAACCTATTGACCATTACCATTAGCTACAGTGCAATGGAAGATGGCAGCCTTCACATGGCTCATTATGTTATGTGAGAAATCACGACTAATGCCATCAACTCAGCGACCGAACATTGATTAATGATCCCTGGTCTTCAGAGCAACAACTCAAGCCACCATAATGGCCCTTGTCAGAGCCAAGTAACACACCATATAAGTTCTGGAACAAGGATCCTCCAACGTAACATCAAAGGATTTTCCCAGGCAAAGTGCGAGTATCTCGCAAACATGTTGAAGATGCATAATATTGACATCCTTACACTCCAAGAAACCCATGTCTCCAATGATCAACAGGCTAGCCACTACTGTATCCCTGGTTGCAACCTCGTGACTAGCCACTACCATTTGAAATATGGCCTGGCCATATATGTGAGGCACACCATTACAGATTTTGATGTTCCCCCCCAATTGAAAAAGAAGCCACCTACACCACTTCTATCATGACAGAGGAGCTGCACATTACTGTGTATAAAACCTCTCATTCAAAATGGCCAAAGTGCACCAATCCCAGCCCTATATGATGGTGACTTTAACAGCCACCACACTAAGTGGGGCTATGAAGTAAATGAAGCCAATGTTGAAGACCTTACAGACTAGATGTCCACAGAAGATCTGCAACTGATCTTCGATCTCAAACAGCAATCAACTTTTCACTCTGCTCACTGGCAATGTGATTACAACCCGGACCTCACCATTATTTTCAAAGATCCAAGCGGGAGTATGCTTCACGCATCCTGCAAAATACTTCCCAATTTCCCCAACAGCCAACACAGGCCCATTATCACCCACGTTGGCATGGAAATCTGTTGAGTCTGTCTAAACAAATCCCACAGTGGAACCTGGCTAGAACTGACTGGGATTGCTAGAGGGAAGCTGTCAAAAAATTGGTAATCCAAATCCCTGTGACACAAGAACGTTATCACCAGTTTGTTGGCCTCCTTGCTGCTGCCACCAAGAAGAGTATCCCCCTCGGGGCTTCTGGGAAGAATATACACTCCCAGCTGGACAAAAGAGATCCAGGACCTGGACTGGCAGTACAACCAGTCGGGCAGCCCACAGGTTGTAAAGGCCTTGTTAGAGTCTCTAGACTCAGCCAGATGCCAGTAGTGGATTGAGTGAGTTGAAGGTCTGAACTTCACACAATCTAGTTGCTGCACCTGGGCCTTACTACGATGTCTCAGAGCCACTAATCCAATCGAATATCAGACCTCAAAAGTCTGGCTCATTTCTATAGCCTCCAAATTGGTGGAGAGCACAAAAGGACCACTCGACAAAAATACCAGGTGAGAGATCTTATCGTCACTACATCGGACAATGACACCAATCCCTCCACAAGACCCCATCACTATCAGTACAGATGAATTGAAAGATGATTTAGCTGTAATGAAGAAAGGGAAGGTGGCTGGAGGAGATGGTAACCCCCTGGAATTTCTTCATAATCCAGGCCCCAGGGGAAGCCAATGGCTGGCAAAACTGTACACCAAAACCATGGAATTTAGATGCATCCCAAAAGCCTGGCAGGAAGTGATAGTCATTTCCATACTCAAACTGGGCAAGCTGACTGATGACCCAGGAAGTTATAGGTTGATATCGCTCCTGTGCCTGACCTACAAACTCCTGGAATGTATCATTCTCCAGAGAATCAGTCCTCTCGTTGAGTCAGTGATCCCCAAAGAACAAATGGGTTTCTGGCCTAAACGCACTTGTTGAGACCAAGGTTTGTCCCTTGTAATGTACATTGAGGCTGGATTCCAGAGGAAATTTAAGATTGGCACAGCCTTTGTAGACCTGTCATCAGTTTATGATACAGTCTGGATTAACGGCTTAATGCTGAAGCTCACAATGATCATCCCCTGCCGCAAAACACTATGCCTGCTATAGATGATGCTGAGCAATAGGCAGCTACGTGTCCACTTGGGCAATGAAGCCAGTTCTTTCCAGTTCCTCAACAGTGTACAAGGCTCAGTACTCACACCGAAGCTTTTCAATGTTTACACAAGCGACATGCCTCCAACAAAGTCGGGCAAGTTTGCATTTGTGGATGATCTTGCCCTAGCAATGCAAGTAGC
This sequence comes from Trachemys scripta elegans, assembly GCF_013100865.1. Taxonomy (NCBI): domain Eukaryota; kingdom Metazoa; phylum Chordata; order Testudines; family Emydidae; genus Trachemys; species Trachemys scripta. The sequence continues at coordinate 220,328,971 of NC_048298.1, forward strand.
CATCTTCATTGACGTCAAATTCACCTTGAACAGGGATTTAAACACCATGGAGGAATATCTATGATTTCTGGAAATGGAGGCTCAAGCTAAATCCTTACAAAACAACAGTCAATGCATTCCATCTTCATAACAAGAACACTAAGTGCACCCCGAAAGTGACCTTCTGTGGCAACAATGTGATCTCACTCCCACCTAGCTCAGCATGAAGCTAACCTTCCATAACCATCTGAAGAAGGTAGCTGCCTAGACAAAGACAAGGGTCAACCTGGTCCAGAAAGTGGCAAGCAAAAGGTGGGGAGCATCACCATCAGTATTACAGACATCAATGATGACCTTGTGTATTCCGTAAGTGAATACTGTGCACCGATATGGACAGAAGTAGCCATACTCGACTTGTTGATGTCCAACTAAACACTGCAATGCGGGTGCATCACTGGAACCTTCAAGTCGACCCCAACACCTTGGCTGCTAGTGCTATCGCACATTGCTCCCCCATCCATTCACTCCAATGCTGCAACTTTTCGGGAATTCCAGAGAATCATGGAAAATGAACATCTTCCCATCCACTAGGACCTTAACAATATCCCTCACCACCACTTGAAGTCGCATAAGCCCTTATGGTCCCACACATTTAACCTTTAACAATGCAACTGCAACCCTGATGGAGATTGGAAAGCCAAATGGAGTTTACAAGAAGTCACAAATAAACACCTTCATGAAAGACCTGACACAGAAGATCCCTGGCTTCGATTTTCCACAAAGCTCATGGGCAACCCTAAACTGTATCCACACAAACCATGGCCGATGCAGATACTTGCTGCACAAATGGAAAGTTAAAGACTCCCAGTGTGCGACTGTGGTCACCCAGAACAGACCATAGAATGTATAACAACTCAATGCCCGATTCACAAATACAAAGGAGGCATCACAGCAATACACTCTGCTACTCCAGACACAATTATCTGGCTTAAGCATCTAAATGTAAAATTATAGTTGTTGCTCTACATTTACATCATCTATATGAAGAAGATTAACTACAGTTTATTCAACCTGGGAGATAGCCTTTAGCTGGGGAGGTGACTAGACTACGAAGATTTAAAATCTTGTTAACAAGTATGGTGTGTTTTCAATCTAGTGACTCTTTGAATCAATAACTCCCAGATTAGTTTCTATTCCTAACTGCCAATTACAATAATCCATTGAAATTTTTTTTTGTAATCAATAGTTAGTGATTGTACGATATGTAGAAAATAGATATTAGAAAGTATTCTTTAGCCGTTGGGGCTATGTAATTTAGTACTCTTAAAATATAGTTGAAATTAGGGCCACATTAAGACAATGCATGACTCTAAGCACAACCCATAGGAGGTCCTCATGGCTCCATAGCCACTCTATGGTCACATTTGAGTTCATTGGTCCTGACCTTCTTGGAGTGTCTGTAGGCTACAGAGTTAAAATGAAATGGGGCAGTTCATACCTCTTGGAGCCATTGCTTCAGACTCTCCACAAATAGATAGGCATCAATTATATTTGGGTCATGTTTTCAAGCTTGCTTTTTTTGTTTCCTCCATCCATGAGAGAGAATTATTTTTTAATTAAAGCTGCAATTCTGATCACACGTGACAGTAGGAACTGGAGCTGAAAGCATAGGTCTATAATGTCTGTCTATGTCTTAATCCAGCCCTGGTGGAAGCCTAGCTTGGAATGTGGCTTGTGATCACAAGTCAGTTTCTAGAGGAAAGAAATAAATATTTGGCCCTCTATCATAATATATACAAAACTGGAATGGGAACTGAAAGCAATCAGTTGACTAATAACATTAGAACATGGGGGTGGGTAGAGAGGAAATTAAGCAATAAACCAAGGTGCAGAAGATGGTCAAATTGCATTTTATAATCAAGGCAAAGTAATAGATCAAAGGCTAAATTCCAAAGGCTAGTAATAGATCAAAAAGAATAGAGAGATCCTGCATAAACACCTCAGACACAACATGCATAGAATAAACATCAACAAATTTTACAATGGTCACTCAGGATATAATTTATTAACCCAAAAACTAGACTGATTATTATCCAATAGAAGATTTTCAATAAAATTGAGCAGAAGCTGCACAGCAACAATCTTTTCTAAAATGTTTGCCCAAAAAAAAAAAAAAAAAAGAAAGAAAGAAGTTGAGAAATATTGGGTAATGGGAAAATCTTTAGCTATTAAATTGGTGAGGAGAGCTTGAATTATAGGGTTATAACAGCAGTTTTGCATGCATGGAAATGGCATTATTTTAGGTTCTAAAGAGCTGATGATAATCTTTTACTCACTGTAATAATAACCCAAGAATATTACAAAAATATAGTAGTTTCTTGGGCACATTCTACCAGCCTCTTGAAGAGCATCCATTGTTCTACTTATCTAATGGTTTTAAAACAGAATATGTGAACATAATAAATGGAAACTAGGTTTGTAAGGAGCACTGACCCAGTGTAGGACTCCAATGGGATCTGTCCGAGTTCTGTCATTGGTTATTTAACGAAGTTATAAAGACTTGTGTTACTTCTATATGTTTTTTCCTTATCCTTGCTTCTCCACATGAAACTGCTGCTGGCACACACAGCAATGCTTAGGGATACGCAAACAGTGTAGTGCTATGCAGTATTCCCTTATTGACTATAGAACAATGGGTAGGAGCAGTAATCTTTAAACTATTCCTTTTATAAGAAATTCCATTTGTACTTGCTAATGTGATGGTAATAAAGCCCTGTTTTGACAAAGAGTAGAGTAGCCATATGGTTGGGACTTCTTTCTTCTCTCCTACCAATCTATCATCCATCACTTGGTCTCAGGGCATTAAAGGTATGAAGATGTTAACTATTTTTCCCCACAGAGGTGAGAAGTCTGTGGAGATTGGCTTAGGAAATAGTGGGTTGTTAGGCAGAGGATAGATGTCAACTATCCATTTTTTAGGAGTGAGGTAAGGGAGGTCAAGAGAGCTTTTCAGGTTATCCTGTTTAATGCAAGGTCAGAGGCTAATAATGTTATCATCATCCATGATTCAGTCATGTCCGAGACACCTAACTTAGTATGTATTACCTGGATGGGTAACAGTATAAAACCATTGAGTTCAAATATCTTCTGATGGGTGATCTGATGAAGTGTTGCAGTACTGTTGTTTGGATATCACCTTAAATAAAGGAGTCCTCACACTAAAAAACTGGATTTGTTTGAGTGTGTGTGAGTACTGGGATGTGATTATAAAACATTGTTTCCTTAGATATAAAAATTACTGCTCAGTTCCTGGTTGAAGTGATCATGTTCTTGTCCACCTTGTCTTGTCTTGGTATTTTTGAAGCTGATCATCCCAGGCATTTTCTATGATGACTCTTCTAGCTCAATTCTAAATCATGTATATCATATTACTAATTATTATTGTTGTTGTTATTTTAATTTATTTGTTTTATGGTGGCAACACCTAGAAGTCTTCACCAGATATTTGTCCCATCATGCTAGACACAGTACAAACCTATAATCCCCCTTTCAGTGGTGTTTTAGTACCTTTCTGATGTGCAGCCTTTGGACAGTTCCAAAGTTTCCATCACCTGGGCTCATTTTGTGGTGCTGCTGGTAGATGCCCAACTCCTCCTAGTGTGGTGCTATAGAATAAAGCTACTTGATGTTGCCTCCAGAGAGGCAAGGAGTTAACTACTCTAAGGCAGCGGCTATCACACTTGAACTTACAAAAACTTCAAATTCACACAAGCAAACAAATTAAAAACAATAACTAGAAACTTTATGTAAGGATTTGATTAAAGAGAGATACACAATCAGTAAAATATTAAATTGTTAAAGTGATTAGAGATATTACTAGTGCTTTTTAATTACTAAAGGCTATGCCAGTAAGTACACTAGGTCATGTGACTACACACTCACCAATGCTCCTAATCAAAAGTGCCTCCTATTAGTTCCGGCTGTCCTCTGTCTCAGGTACCCAGGTGATGCTCATGAAGTCACGTTGCAGGCCTGTAAGGAGATGCTGTTAGAAACACTGTGAATTGGCAGTGCAGGTCTTGATGTACCAGGTAGATGAAATCTCTTTCACAGGTGCTATGTGCCTTAATGATGCAAAATCAATCTCTAGCTACATATCTAGCTATAATACAGGGCACTCACTCAGGTTTTTCTGGCTGATGCAGACAAGCAGGTCCTCCCTGGGAACTGCTGGAGAGGGACTAACCCACCTCCTTCCCTTGTGGAATTGGGCTGACAGTCTTTAAAGCTTGGAACACACAGGTTCAGTTATAAGCCGGGCAAGTCTCTGGATCCAAAATCCCAGACCTGGTGTGGGCTGACTGCAGGGCAGGTAGGCTACAGGCAATGGCAGGAGAGATGGGCTGTCTCTTCTTGGTAGAAGGAACATATCGTCCCCTCCTGAGGCTTTTCTGAAGGCTGAGGTCACAGACAGGCCAGTTGCTGGGCTGGGAAGTGCTGTGCGGGCTGGATGTAGGGAGACCTTCACTCTACAAATGGTCTCTGCCACATGCAGGGAAAACCAGGCTACTAATAGCCTCCATCCTGCTTTCCTGGGCATCTGGGGCTCTGCACAGGGTCAGACTGCTTGAAGGCTGCCTGGATGTCTCCTGCTCTCTGATTGGCTGCCAGGGACTGCTGCTGTCACCCTGTCTCCCACAAGTGTCATCTAGTCTAACCCCATGCGAAGATGCAGGATTTGTTGGGTATAAATCATCCAAGGTAGATGGCTATCCAACCTTTTTTTGAAAACCTTCAGTGAAGGAGCTTCCATGACTTTCCTAGGCAGTTTATTCCATTGTCCTGCTGTTCTGACAGCTAGGACGTTTTTCCTGAGATTTAATCTAAATCTGCTATGCTCTAATTTGAACCTATCCCTATTGTTCTGCCCTCTGTGGAAAGAGAGAATATTTTTTCTCCATCTTTTTTGTGGCAGCCTTTCAAGTATTTGAAGACTGCTATCATGCACCCCCTTAATCTCCTCTTGTCAAAACTAAACATTCCAGTTTTTGACCGAGGTTGGATTGCTGTATGCTATTAATTAAACCTTGGAAATATGATTTCTTGTGATTTTAATATGTAGAATTCCTTGGCCATGCCAATCCCAATTCAAATGCAAGGTAATTTGAGGCATAAGATGGAATCACTGTAAAATTTCACTTAACTGGTCTCTAAAATTTCTGCATTGTTTTTAGATAGAAATAAGACATAAACAATAAATCTTGAGTTTTTTATTACCATGTAATTTAAATATTTCTGACACAGATGTTTGTATTTATAATTGAAAATTTAATTTGGCTTCAGATTTCCCAGCAGAGTATATACAATGCTCAGGCACTTGAAAGAAGAGAAACTGATGCAAAGTGATTATAGAGAAGAAGCGCAAGCAATTAAAGTATATGAAACTTTGTTTGAGATTCTTTTAGACCTCTAATTGATTGTTGACTGTTATTTAGTAGTAGTGCCACTCATTTATTAAAGAAAGGACTAAATGAAGATTCTACAAAGGTATAGCAAAAATAATTGTTGACTATAGGAGGTTCACTTGCACTCATTGTGATTTGACTTTATTCAATTTAGCATCTTAATCCTGTTAAAGGTTTTCTGATCAATTTTGTATCCTCTCTATGGCCCAGTTCTCTTTCGTTTGCAGTTGCATCAAAGCAGATCTTATTCTCAACTTCACTTCTGGCTAGGGGCCCAGTCCAACCTCCTTTAAAGTCAGTGGTAATCTTTCCATTGACATCTGTAGTGTTAGGACACACCCTAGAATTATAAACCACGTTCTTCACTAATTTGTTTATCTGCATCTGATGTAGTAAGCTGGGTATCTTTCCACCCTGACTAAATTATTATAAACCTATTAGAAGGATAGTCCAGTGGCTAGGATTCAATTACCAACTCTGCCACAGACTTCCTATGTAACCTCAGGCAATGCATATGGGACTAGAGCTACAAAGGGATTTAGGCTGAGTGTTGCAGCTCCTAACTTTTAGGCACCTAGAAAAATCACAGGAACACACAAAGCCTGAGTTAGGTGCTTGGGCTTCTATTCAATGAATGGAAAGAGATAGGCACCTTGAAATGTGATCCACAAAAGCCAGCACAGGAAGTCCCCTAAGATAGCCAATGGGAGATGCCAACAAGATGGGTGTGTCTTAAGCTCCGCCCTTCTCATGGAGATAGATGCCTAAATCTGGGCTGCAGAGAGATGCCTTTCTCTGCTAGCAATCCATGAATCAGAGGAAAATATGTATTCCTCTGCCTAACTTACATGCAGTGCCTGATCCTGTAGGTGCTAAGAGGCTGCTTATCTCCATACAAAATAGCTGCGGCGGGGAGGGAAGGAGGGGGGAGAACAGGAAGAACTGTCGTATAACCTTTAGTTCAGTGATCAGAGTACTCACCTGGTCCAAGTCTCCTCTTCCCCTCTCATTGCACCTGGATTTGAACAGGGATCCTCCATCTCTTCTGAGTGTGCTAACTCCTAGGCTATGGAGTGAGTTTCACTCTTTCTCTGGCCTAACTGATATTTAAGTATTCAATTCTTTAATTAAAGTGGAACAATTCAACAGGACAGATTTGACGGAGACCCACATCAGAACATCCCATAGCTCATCCTCTGCTCCCTCCTGTTTTGTGCAGAATTGGGCAGCCTCTGAGCATGCCTACTGGATCATGCCAGCCCCCTCCCCTCCCCAAGATAGGCAGAGGAACACCACTTTTGCTTTGGTTTATGGTTGCTGCTGGGAGATAGGCACCTGGCCATCTAGAGTGTGGTAGCAGTGCACATGCTCAGAAGCAGGAACATAGGCATCTAGGAAGCTTTTACTGCAAAAACTTTAGGTGACAAGTGAGGTTAGGTAGTGGTGCCTAAAAACAGAACTTAGGTACCTAAGCCTCGGGTTTGGCCATCCAAGTGCCATTGTGGTTGTGGGCCATAGACTCTCTCTGCCTTAGTTCCCTGTATGAAAAATGGAGATAATACTTCACGCTACAGGAAAATTGGAATGATAAATATATTAAATATTGTGTGTCACTCAGATAACATGGTAATGTGGAGGACAATGGAAATAGGTTTAATCTATCAATGACTTCACTTCTGTTCCTGCTCAGTGGCTAGTCAGCTTTCACCTTCCTTCAGTAATTATTAAGATAATCTCATGGAAGGGAGAAGAGGATTCGTTTGCTTTTTTATTCTCACCGCCATTAGTTTCCTCTATGATCCATCTGGTTTTATTTCAGGTCTCTGATTTATTCATTACCTAACTGCCACTAAACTTGGTTAATGTGAACTCACTTTCCTTCTCTTTCTGTATGTTAAGCATTTCTAAAGCTCCCATCAATGTGTTATCATGGAGTAGATGCGAGAATGAGATGTATGTAAAATATGTCTAGAGCTCCACCATTCTTTAATCTCTCTCTCTCTCTTCATTATCTTTCTGTAAGAAGTTATGTTGGCTTGAGTTTCAACCATTTCCTGTTGAGAGAAGTCTTGTGCAAAAAGTTAAATTGTTCTCTGAAAATGTTGAATCTTGATCTGTTCTATTGCAGTAAAGCATTTGACAATAAAGGACACACCAATAAAAATGCCTTGTCCTCATCTTTTGGTAAAGTGTCATCCTGAGCTCCACAAGGTACGGTGTCCTTATTAAGCATGTTGTCTTAGTGGTTGTGGACTGAGAGGTGATTTCTGAGGTAGGTAGGCCTCTAACCAGTTCAGGACATTAAAGATTAGGACCATGGCCAAGAAGCAACTCTGCAACCAAATAGAGTCCATGAACTATGTGAAGAATTGGTGTGAAGTGCTCTCATCAGTCTTCCTTGCTTAAAAAGGGCAGATTTTTTGCATGTAGTATGAGTGGCAGTTCCTATATGTCCTTCAGCTTCAGTCAGAATGTGTTGCAGTGATGCAACTTTGAGATTATGAAGGTGTGAATCATAGCAGCTACATTTTCTTTGCAGAGGAATGGATGGAATCTCCAGGCTAGCCAAAAAGGGACATTTTCAACACTGTTACTATCTGAGTCTATGTGTAGCCTTGTACCTCCTTGATTGCCAGAGGGTAAATATTCTCAATAGAAGATAAGAGATTTCAAGCAGGTGCTCCCTGTATAACAGGCACTCAGAAGATTTGTCATTATTAATACTCTTTCAGTGATATGAATTTTTCAGTTCAGGTTTTGTATGTTGTGGTGTCTGAAAGCTTACAGAGATCAGGTAAGACAACTCCCACCTGGTCATGCTCTCTGTATGTGTGTATATATATATCTCCTCAATATATGTTCCATTCTATATGCATCCGAAGAAGTGGGCTGTAGTCCATGAAAGCTTATGCTCTAATAAATTTGTTAGTCTCTAAGGTGCCACAAGTACTCCTGTTCTTCTAGTGATATCACCTGAATAATTCTTTTAGTATAATCACCTGAATGGAAGAGAATAGAGATTCTACCCAGTATCTTCTAAAACATCATGAGGTGCAATGGAAGAGTATAGAATGAGAAAACTGTGTCCCTGAATAGTTTACAGTATTGCAGATCATAAAACCTTAGTGGGTTGGCCCAGCTCATGGTTTCTCGCAGAGGGAAAGCTCTCTTGAATAAGCTCATAGAAGTGACAGAAGTGAGGATACTTTGAAACTGAAAGAGCTTTCAAAGTATTCCCGTGAGAAAGATTTCTCTCTAGAAAAGCAAGGTGGTGGGAGACCCAAACTGTAAGGATCCTCTTGCTCAGCCAATAGGAATGAAAAACATTCATCCATCCCCTATGAAGTAAAATAAATGAGAGGGCTATTGGAGATTTAATACCAGAAAAAAGTTCTCCCTGCCTCATATAAATTTGAACTTCAATATTTCTCAATTAAAGGCATGTAATTCTCTCTCAATTTCTTGTAATAAACCCATGGACAGATATTGATTTGCCAAGACAAGGGATGTTTAGAGACAGAAATACTTCTGCAAGCTTTATTTACCAAAGTATTTAGACTTTGTATGATGGAGCTAATGAATCAGAAAGAACATATATATTATCTGCCTTTCAGGTTGGTTATAACTTCTTGGAAGGAAAAATGTTTGCTTTTACTTTGTCATCAATTACAATATGGTAGGACTTGAAATGTAGGAGAAATTCCATCTCTTGTGTTCCTGGGACAATATTTTAGAAATCTAGACGGCAACTGCCAGGCATGCAACTTAAAGCGGGGTTGGGGGGGAGAGTAGGCTAATCACACATTTGACTGCACTCTGAACTTTTTTCTACCAAGACTTTAATCTCTGAACCAGGAATGATGTGGCAAGTGTGTTAATGATGCCAACCCTTTTAATGAGTTTAAACCTGATTTTCAGCAAGTGTGCATCTCTGATTGTCTTGCATCCATCAGTCATGGCTATACTTTTTGGTATGTATCTTAGCTAATTGAGTTAGAATTCTTATAAATTTAATTAAATATTTTGCAATTAAGTATTTACTACAGAATTCTGAGTTAGAATTCTGATTTAGGGAGTAGGTGTGTGTGTGCATGTATGTATACAAGACTAAACATATTTTTATGGGGGCAATAAACTTTTTTCTAAAAAAACTCAATTTCATTCTATGAGATCAAAAAGAGAAAATGAAAATTTTGAATACTGTAAAGAACCTTTATGCATAGTTAAATGCAACTTTATCAATAATAAACTTTTACTAGAAAGAAGGGTTTATTCCTGTGAAGTCTGATTGCTGTCAATGACTTAACCAAACCAGTTCAACCTTTTTAGAAATCCCAATCCTAATGCAACAGAGAGGAAACTTCCTCTTGTTTTTGTCAGAGGTTACTTGGTGAAGCCAGAGGGATGTCAAGAAATTAAAGATGTGAATGAGTGCATGCACCTCACCAATCTGTGTTTGGTAAAGCTATTTCTGAAATCATATATTATAATATGCTATTTTCCCATACCTTTAGATACTTATAGGTGCCATACTGCAGTGCTATGGCAAACTATTCTATATATGCCCAACTTTCTTCATTCACTGAGAATTTTGAAAAATGCTCCTTAGAGGTTTGTAGGAAAAAATATTTTTTTATCATTATTTTTTTGTTACTGTATTTGAAAAATTCGGTGTTCATGTAATCAAAGAGTATCATAATGCACATGCACAATGGGACAAAGTTACTGTTCTGTATACAAATGTAGCTTCAACAACTCCTGATTTTTGAGTGCCTAACCATGTAATATAAATGTTCTCTAAATGATGGGGGTAGTTTCTAATTTTTTGAAAAAGAAATTTTCTAGTTTCTTAAAAAACAAAAAACCCATAACTCTAATTTAAGATGGCTAGACATGTAATCTCTTTGGTATTAACTATTCATTTTAAGCCCTCCCCCCTTTCCTATCCAGTCTCATATTGACAGCCTCCATATAGAGCCAACAGTGTCCATTTACAGTTCTATTTGAAATAGTGATTTCAGGTCCATAATTATTCTCAAGCCTTCTGACTGAGGCAACACGAGCTCTTCAGAAAATGGTTAATGGAATCTAGGAAACATCACCCGAGACAGTTTAACCAAGTGAAAAATCAGTGACTATGTTTCACATAAACTTGTAAACATTGGCTTGTATATCACACTTATTACAGTTTGCCTGATGTACATGTGATAAAGGCTCAAATATTATCCCTGTTATAGAAGGATGCTGTGATACTGTATAAAAATGACTATTTGCAATAATACAGTCACCAATGTTACAAAGTTACAATAAATGTTATACAGCGTATGTCATGTAAGGTATCGATATAAAAGTTATGATTTCCTAAGTATGATAATACTGTTTATATGCATGTATCATCTTTGTATCTGGAATTGTGAATGTTGGCTATGGTATCAGAAATGTGTTCTCTTCCTGGGTGATACCTCTTATATCAGCGGTTCTCAGCCCGTGGCCCGTGAGCTGCATGTAGCCCATGTATCACACAGCTGTGGTCCAGCTGAATGCTAAAGGCCACCGGGCTGCACAGCAGAGTCCAAGTTCCAGGCTGCCTGGCTACCTGGAAGCCCCGATGCGGACCCTGGAGCCTGCGGGGCTGGGTGGCAGCCCCAGACCCCGCAAGGCCGGTGGCAGCTCTGGACCCTGTGGGGCCAGGCAGCAGGCCTGTATCCTGTACCTGTGGGGCTAGGCAGCAGCCCCAACCCCAGCATGCCATGTTGGGCAGCCCGGACTTCAACAGACTGGCCCAACTGTCCTATCACCCAGCCCCACATGGCCGGGTACAGGGTTGGGGCTGCTACCTGGCCCCGCATGATGAGATCTGGGGTCCCTGCCACCAGCCCCCCTGCCCAAGTCTTCATTCTTGGCCCACAATGATAAATAGGTTGAGAACCACTGCCTTTACATCAGGACTAGACAGTTATGTGTTGATGGCCCATTAAGGACACTCCACTCTCACAATAGGCCATTGAAGAAACTCATCTTGACCAGTAGGCCTTTCCTGTGAATGCCTCAGGCAGCATGGGGGCTATGACCACCCTTGTGATTCAGCAAACAATGCAAGAACGTAAGATGAGGACATGTGACTTAAGACTCCACTTTTACCAGTAACTTTCCATGCTCATGTGACACTGTACTCCATATTGGGCCAATAACTTTCCATTCACCTCAGCTGGGCTATAAATTGCAAGCTGTGACATCACTGCTTTGCCTCATTCCTGCTCTAATTCTTTGGACTGTGGATTTACAACTAAAAGGAGTATTTTGAACTATAGACTGAGGAACTTTCCAATCTTTTGAAAGTTACCAGAGAGACTTCTGCAAGCCAGCAATCTATTCCATCACTGCAATGATCCTGATCTATGAACACTGAAAATCACTTGTATGTATATGATTCTTTAACCATTCAATAACTCTCTTCTTTTCTTTTTATTAATAAATTCTTTAGTTAGTTTACTAAGAATTGGCTGACAGTGTGATATTTGGGTAAGATCTGAGAGATATATTTACGGGGGGGTAAGTGTCTGTTCCTTTGGGATTAGTAGACCCTCATATATGGTGAATTGGGTTTTCACTAACCTCTCACTGTATTAGACCTGTGTGTCTGGATGGGAGCCAAGGGCTGGAATGCCTAAAGGGAACTATGTTTGGCCTCTTGTTAACCAGTGTGGTGCTACAGAAGCTCTTTTGATACTGTTTTGGTGAAGCTAATTATAGAATGAACCACCAATTTTGAGGGATTGCCTGCCATGTTTCTTGCAGTCTGCTTTGAGTCTAGCATTCGCAGTATAGTCCATCACAGGTCACAGATGCTACTCATATATTTTGTAGATACCAGCTCTTGACTAAAATTAGTATATTTTTATTACATGTATACTTTCTGTAAGAGGGTTGCCACCAAACCAATTTTAAAGCCAGTGCAGCTGTTTCTTAAAGTTACATTTAGTAGCAGGATTAATATCAGTCAGCCTATTAATAGTATTAAGTCTCTTGGTATTCTGCCTCTGTTCCCACTCTAAATATATTCAGTAGGGGTTTTTTGTTTGTTTTTGTTTTGAAACTTTCTTTGGGTTCATTTGATTTTTCAGTTCTTGACTACCATGAGCTCACATGTCCCATTGCACTGTATCAGCATCCCTGGAAGCATGAGTGACAGGACAAAATAGCAATTGGAGGTGTTAATTTAGCACTGCAGGAGAGAGGAAGATTGGCAGCAGAGTTAAGACAGACCAAAGAAGGCTTTAAAAATCTATAAATATTATTTTTGGAGTGTAGGTGATAACTGATGAAAGGGAAATGAAAAAAAAAAAAAGAGTAGAGAAATATTGTAATTATGGACAGAGGTGACACATGGGGGTGAGGATATGGGTTCACGTGTTCACTCACCCCCAGATTTGTGCCTTCCATTTATCACAGAGGTTTTCAAACTGTGGGGCATGGCCCCCCAGGGGGGCACACCCAACAGTTTGAAAACTGTTGCCTCCTGCCAGGAGCGGGGGGATCTGAAGCTGGTGGGAGCCACCTGACCGACTCAGGCCCCAGGGTTTCCACACTATGGGAGCCAGGGTTCTGGTAGGCTGTCTAGCAAAGCTCCCTGCCCTGCTCCCCAAGCCACACTGTCTTTGTACGGCCAGGTTCTCCCCAGGCAGCTCCAAGCTACACCCTGATGCATTCTTTCCTCTCCCCAGAAGCACCGGCTGGTGATGCCTCTAGGAGCCGGCCACTGCCTGAGGCATTCACTCACCACTGCCCTGGCACTCCTGGCTCTACTGCTGCTCCTCAGCCTAAGGGAGACACATGGGGGAGTCATGTGCCTCCCCCCCCCGACCATTAAAATTATGTCTTCCCCCCCGCCCCCCCACCAACAGTTATGTGTTGTCTCTGATATGGATGACCTAATATTATCCCCGTCCCCCAAAAGCTAAGTGGCTAGCTGTTTTATATATAAAATTGAAGAGTAGCATGGGATGGCTGCTGCAAATAATAATGATCTGATTCAAGGCCTCAGATGCTAAGAGGGGGAAAGAAAGTCTCTGAAATAAAACTAAGTTACTAAAATACTCTGTAGGACATTCCTAGCAGGAGAAAGGGAGTAAAACATTGTTTTATTTATGCTTTAAAATATCACAGCCTTGAATTTCCCATTTGGTGAATGTTGCTTAGTGAACCCTCCTAAAGAAAACAGTCAATATGGTATATTACCGGATATTCCATTGACAATATGCTACAACAGGGTGAATAACTGATTTTTTGATTTGCCGGCAGTTCAAAAAAACCCATGGAAAATAAAATAGTTTCAGGTCAAACAAAACATTTAATTTACTGTGTGACCTTTTCCTTTTAATAAAATTAAATAACATTTCTAAACAAAGTTATTTCAAATCAAAACATTTTTTGATGTCAAAATAAAATGTTTAGTTTTTTTTCCCACCAAAACAATTTGGCAAAACCAATACACATTTCTGAGTTGTTTCAGTAGACCAAAATCTGCATTTTTTGGCAGAAAAATAATTTGACTGGATAACTTCGCTCCATGATATACTCTATTGGGCTTGTTCTTGAAAATAATGTTGGTGCCATTACAGGATTTCTGATACTCCACTACAAATATCTTTCCTTGTACTATCTATCATTCAAATATGGGTATGAGTAAATATATGGAATGAGGGCTGAGAGGTGGCAAGAGACTCAGTAAATACTTTATCAGTGCCATGTTCTTTCACTGTTACCCCTACCAGTAAAGTCAATGGATGTTGTGTGTGCTCAACACCTCTGAAAATCAAACCACTTTTATTTTTGTGCCTGAATACAAACCAGGTGTTAAGAATTTGGTCTGTATGTTTTGGATTGTCATTGGATTAATGGCTGAAAGTTCTGAACTAATGTAGGAGATTTACACACATATTCCATTAGCTTCAATAAAAGATCTGTGTGTGGTTTTGAAAATTTCAACCAATATTACATTATCGTATAGTATTACAGTAGAAAACTTCAGTTAAAAAGCAATGTGCTACAGTATTACAGAGATGAGTGTTAGATCTGGCTATGTCAAAAATATTTTTTAATAAACTGGAAGAAATGGAAAAAGGCACACAGATTAGATTCACAGACAATAAATTGGAAGATACTGGAAAACAGTGAGGACTGATCAAACTAACACTACCAAGTGACCTGTGGAGATTAGCATATATGCAAGAGATAAAAAATGAGATTTAACCTGGAAAATATAAGATAATAAATATCTGCTGGGAGACCAATACAACAGTGCACAGACAATCCAGGAAGTTTTTGGTAAGTATAGGGGACAATTTCCTGGTGAAAGTGCAGGAAGAACCAACTAGGGGAAGAGCTCTTCTTGACCTGCTGCTCACAAACCAGGAAGAATTAGTAGAGGAAGCAAAAGTGGATGGGAACCTGGGAGGCAGTGACCATGAGATGGTCGAGTTCAGGATCCTGACACAAGGAAGAAAGGAGAGCAGCAGAATAAGGACCCTGGACTTCAGAAAAGCAGACTTTGACTCCCTTAGGGAACAGATGGGCAGAATCCCCTGGACGAATAACATGAGGAGTAAAGGAGTCCAGGAGAGCTGGCTGTATTTTAAAGAAGCTTTATTGAGGTTGCAGGAACAAACCATCCCGATGTGTAGAAAGAATAGTAAATATGACAGGCAACCAGCTTGGCTTAATGAAATCCTTGCTGATAAACACAAAAAAAGAAACTTACAAAAAGTGGAAGATTGAACAAATGACAAGGGAGGAGTATAAAAATATTGCTCAGGCATGCAGGAGTGAAATCAGGAAGGCCAAATCACACTTGGAGTTCCAGCTAGCAAGAGATGTTAAGAGTAACAAGAAGGGTTTCTTCAGGTATGTTAGCAACAAGAAGAAAGTCAAAGAAAGTGTGGGCCCCTTATTGAATGAGGGAGGCAACTAAGTGACAGAGGATGTGGAAAAAGCTAATGCACTCAATGCTTTTTTTGCCTCCGTCTTCATGAACAAGGTCAGCTCCCAGACTGCTGCACTGGGCAGCACAGCATGGGGAGGAGGTGGTAACCAGACCTCTGTAGATAAAGAAGTGGTTCGGGACTATTTAGAAAAACTGGATGAGCACAAATCCATGGAGCCGGATGCGCTGCATCCGAGTGTGCTAAAGGAGTTGGCGGATGTGGTTTCAGAGCCATTGGCCATTATCTTTGAAAACTCATGGCGATTGGGGGAGGTCCTGGATGACTGGAAAAAGGCTAATGTAGTGCCCATCTTTAAAAAAGGGAAGGAGGAGGATCCGGGGAACTACAGGCCAGTCAGTCTCACCTTAGTCCCTGGAAAAATCATGGAGCAGGTCCTCAGGGAATCAATTCTGAAGCACTTAGAGGAGAGGAAAGTGATCAGGAACAATCAACATGGATTCACCAAGGGCAAGTTATGCCTAACTAACTTAATTGCCTTCTATGATGAGATAACTGGCTCTGTGGATGAGGGGAAAGCTGTGGACATGTTATTCCTTGACTTTAGCAAAGCTTTTGATGCGGTCTCCCACAGTATTCTTGCCAGCAAGTTAAAGAAGTATGGGATGGTTGAATGGACTATAAGGTGGATAGAAAGCTGGCTAGATCGTCAGGCTCAACGGGTAGTGATCAATGGCTCCATGTCTACTTGGAAGCTGTTATCTGTTAATCTGTTGGCTAGTACTTTAGTGAATAGTTTAATGTATTTATTTAATAAGGATGTAGAATATGAGGCACACAGTGAGCTCATTTCCTCTTTTAATGAGTTCCAATAGTTGCTTCCTTCATTGGCTCTTCAAGCCCCTCTCCATAAAGTGCAGCATTAAATAAATCTGCCAGTCGCCCAGTTAATCCATTCTGATTAAAAATTTATTTATGCCATGTTCCAGGCCCAGAGTCTTACCAGATTTCATCCCAGAAACAGCTGACCATACTGTACCTCTTCTGATAGATTTCCTTGTAGCTTTTTGTTATTGGGACTTGGACTGGGTGATCATAAAGTAGCATGAGAGGGAGTAAGCACACTGGTCACAGCATTGTGTGAGCTACTTAGACAATAGATCAAGACATGGAGGAGTAACTGGGACCATTTGGCCATGACTCCTCCCACTTGATTCCACCGCCTCCCCAAAGCGGGTAGATAAAGGCCCTGAGCATGAAAAGATTTATGCATATGAATAACTTTACACACATCAGCTGAATGGGACTGTAGTAGTTCCGGGGTGGGGCTCGTCCCTTCCTGGGGCGCCTGGAAGCCAGGCCGCCCCGCTACAAAGCGAATAACAGTTAGGGCCCCAACCTTTGGGTAGGGGCTAAGCACACAATTGATAGTCCAGAGCTCAACCTTTGTGCAGGGACTGAGCACACAGTTAACAGTTCAGAGCTCAGGCCCTTAGGCAGGGGCTGAGCATACAATTAACAGCTCCGGCCCTGGGTCAGGGCGGGGCAGCAAACCAATAGTCAGTCAGTGGCCCAGGCCTTGTAGCAGGGGCTGGGTCAGTTTGGGTTAGCCCAGGCCCTAGGTCAGGGCGGGGCAGCCAACAGATAGTCTGTCAGGGGCCCAGGCCCCTTGGACAAGGAGGAGGAGAGACTGCCACCCGGCGCGGGGTGGCGGGGGGGAACACAGGCCCACCCACTCCACTGTGTTCCAGGCCGGGGCCCTAACCGCAGCAGTCCGTCTGCCGCGCAGTCAGTGGGGATCCTGACCGCAACACACTGACATGGGTTTGGGGTCTGC